>NC_054559.1:1571333-1709645 GCF_017654505.1 Polyodon spathula | reverse complement strand
AGACCAGCCTCTCTAGTGGAATGTGAAGGAAGTCGTCCTCCTCGGCAATCTGGTGGAAATGCCGGAAAGTGAAGGTGTCCACAGACTCCTTCAGGGAAGAAAGGCTGAAGGTGGTAGCCAACTGTCCGATGTTTAAATCTAGACGTGTGTAGATCCAATACTTTGTGCTCGTTCTTAGCCGTTGAGGAACATCCTCACAGAGTCAACACACCGGCCGCATACGCAGGACACCGGCTGCCCCCCAGCACTCATGGATGCCAATCCAGGTTCTAACGTTACTCAGCGCGGTACGCACACTTTCTAACAAGTGCTTCAGTCCTCTGTGCCACACTTTCAGTCAATAGGGTCTGAGAGACTCTGCACTCCCCACCAGTACAAACCTGGTCTGCAAGTCAAATTAGAACAGAATCAGTCATAATCTATAGAACATAGGAAAGTTACAACGGAGCGGAAGGTCATTCGGTCCATCATACTGGTACCTCGTTGGTTTTAGTGTTTACTGGGATCCCGATATTATAGCAGCTTCCTGAAGGATCCCAGGGTTTCAGCTTCAACAACATTACTGGGGAGTTGATTCCAGACCCTCACAATTCTCTGTGTAAAAAAGTGCCTCCTATTTTCTGTTCTGAATGCCCCTTTGTCTAATCTCCATTTGTGACCCCTGGTCCTTGTTTCTTTTTTCAGGCTGAAAAAGTCCCTTGGGTCGACACTGTCAATACCTTTTAGAATTTTGAATGCTTGAATTAGGTCGCCACGTAGTCTTCTTTGTTCAAGACTGAACAGATTCAATTCTTTTAGCCTGTCTGCATGTGACATGCCTTTTAAGCCCGGAATAATTCTGGTCGCTCTTCTTTGCACTCTTTCTAGAGCAGCAATATCTTTTTTATAGCGAGGTGACCAGAACTGCACACAATATTCAAGATGAGGTCTTACTAATGCATTGTACAGTTTTAACATTACTTCCCTTGATTTAAATTCAACACTTTTCACAATGTATCCGCGCATCTTGTTAGCCTTTTTTATAGCTTCCCCACATTGCCTAGATGAAGACATTTCTGAGTCAACAAAAACTCCTAGGTCTTTTTCATAGATTCCTTCTCCAATTTCAATATCTCCCATATGATATTTATAATGTACATTTTTATTTCCTGCGTGCAGTACCTTACACTTTTCTCTATTAAATGTCATTTGCCATGTGTCTGCCCAGTTCTGAATCTTGTCTAGATCATTTTGAATGACCTTTGCTGCTGCAACAGTGTTTGCCACTCCTCCTACTTTTTGTGTCGTCTGCAAATTTAACAAGTTTGCTTACTATACCAGAATCTAAATCATTAATGTAGATTAGGAATAGCAGAGGACCTAATACTGATCCCTGTGGTACACCGCTGGTTACCACACTCCATTCTGAGGTTTTTCCTCTAATCAGTACTTTCTGTTTTCTACATGTTAACCACTCCCTAATCCATGTACATGTGTTTCCTTGAATCCCAACTGCGTTCAGTTTGAGAATTAATCTTTTGTGCGGGACTTTGTCAAAAGCTTTCTGGAAATCTAAATAAACCATGTCATATGCTTTGCAATTATCCATTATCGATGTTGCATCCTCAAAAAAATCAAGCAAGTTAGTTAGACACGATCTCCCTTTCCTAAAACCATGTTGACTGTCTCCCAGTACCCTGTTACCATATAGGTAATTTTCCATTTTGGATCTTATTATAGTTTCCATAAGTTTGCATATAATAGAAGTCAGGCTTACTGGTCTGTAGTTACCTGGTTCAGTTTTGTTTCCCTTTTTGTGGATCGGTATTACGTTTGCAATTTTCCAGTCTGTCGGTACCACCCCTGTGTCAAGAGACTGCTGCATGATCTTGGTTAGCGGTTTGTAAATTACTTCTTTCATTTCTTTGAGTACTACTGGGAGGATCTCATCCGGCCCAGGGGATTTGTTTATTTTAAGAGCTCCTAGTCCCTTTAACACTTCTGCCTCAGTTATGCTAAAGTTATTTAAAACTGGATAGGAACTGGATGACATGTGGGGCATGTTGTCAGTATCTTCCTTTGTAAAAACTTGTGAAAAGTAATCATTTAACATATTTGCTATTTTTTTTTCTTCATCTACGATTTTGCCATTTGTATCTCTTAAACATTTAATCTCCTCTTTGAATGTTCTCTTGCTGTTGTAATATTGGAAAAAACATTTTGGAATTGGTTTTAGCTCCCTTAGCAATGTTCATTTCTATTTCTCTCTTGGCCTTTCTAACTTCCTTTTTGACTTGCATTTGCAGTTCTGTGTACTCTTTCTGTGTACTTTCTTTTTGGTCCCTTTTTTAATGCTCTGTAAAGTGCCTTTTTTCGATGAATATTTTTTTTAATTGATCTATTAAACCATTTTGGCAATTCAGTTTTACATTTAGATTTGTCTACTTTAGGGATATAATTGTTTTGCGCCTCTAGTACTACATTTTTGAAGAACAACCATCCTTCTTCTGTGGGTGTTTTCTCTATTTTACTCCAATCTACTTGTTTCATACCTTCATAGTTTGCTTTTCTAAAATTGTAAACCTTAGCTTTCGTCTTTACTTTGTAGGTTTTAAAAAGCACTTCAAATGAGACCATGTTGTGGTCTGAGTTTGCTAGTGGTTCTCTGACCTCTGTTTTAGTTATTCTATCTTCGTTATTTGAAAAGACTAAATCAAGGCATAAGACGCTTTACTGATTGTCCAGAAGTGTATATGTATCGCCATGGCTTCGGCATTTTTAGATTTTGTGATTGCTTAAAGAGTTCTAAAATGAAGCCCAACGTCACTGCTCAGAATTCTAACAGGTTCTTTGTGTTTTACATCCACGACTATAAAACCAGTGCAATCACATACAGAGGGCCCTCATAATCCCAGCAAGAGGTTAGAGTGAAATGTATTCTGAAACGTCTATAGAATTCTAGGAGTGTAAAATAAAAGTTTATTGTAGACTGGTGCAAAATTAACACAGTTATCGTGTTTACAATGTAGAGTGTAACCGACAGGCATGTGGGTCAGTGAAATAGTTCAATGAAATGTTTAATTACATTTTTAGTAATATTTAACATACTAGATACTGTACCTTTTAGAACATCCATGGAAGAGTTTAAATGTAGATTATAATTTAGGGCTTCTGTTTCTCGGTGTTCATTTTATTTTTCGGGGCTTATTTTTAGCTATTTTTGAGTTTTACACAAAATGTTTTTTTTTGGGGCTTTGGTTTTTAACATACTGTATGAAATTAGTGTTTTCGGTTACTTTCCAAAATGCTTGAGCATTTTTTTTTTCTGTCAAAATATGTATAGTAGTAACTCAACAGTACTTGTACACTTAAGTTGTACCTTTTTTCCTTTGCATTTAGATAATTAAATTCTAATGGTTGTCTTACCTGAGTTGTTGCTGAGGTTTTGATGCGGTCTCCATTCTGTTTTTTACATTGATTTCTCCCACAATTCTGTTTTATTTTGTTGATCCTCTGTATAGTTAACTGTAATACAGCTTTAAATCCTGCTAACAAGCCTCCATTCCTAATTGTAATCTTGTTTTAAATCTATACAGATAGTCTCCAACAGAAATGTAGGAATGTGCTGACATGTGACACGCTGAAGCTTGAATTAGGTCAGCCATTGTAGTCAGGCTTGTTTCAAGATGTGAACAGGATTCAATTCAATTCTTTTAGCCTGTCTGCATATGACATATGACCCAGAGGCGGCCCGGCTCCCTCTGGTGGCGGAGGCGGCACGAATACATGGCTTGCTCTCGCTAAATGGCGGAGGCGGCCGGCTACCTAAGGTGCAGATGCAGGATTTGGCTCTGCCGACATCTCCGGCAACCCTAGAAAACAAAAAGGAGACACCAGCAGTCCCAAGCGATGCGGAGCAGCAGGCAACCCCAGGCGATGCGGAGCAGCAGGCAACCCCAGGCGATCCAAATGTGTCATCCCTGAACGGAGCAGGCGTGGCATCCCTGGGCGGTGCAAGGCAGGCATCCTTGGGCCATAGCTACTCCCCTCTGGGCTATGAGAGCGGCGGCTCCTCCCTCTCGAGCTCTGAAAGCGGCGGCGGCTCCTCCCTCTCGGGCTCTGAGAGCGGCGGCGGCTCCTCCTCTCCTCTGGCTCTGGGAGCGGCGGCGGCTCCTCATCCCTCTCTGGCTCTGGGAGCGACAGCGGCTCCTCCTCCCTCTCTGGCTCTGGGAGCGACGGCAGGTTCCTCACCCCTCTCTGGCTCTGGGAGCGACGGCAGCTCCTCACCCCTCTCTGGCTCTGGGAGCGACGGCAGCTCCTCCTCCCTCTCTGGCTTCTCATGAAGGCGGCTCACCCCTCTGTTATTGGAGATGCAGACTTCCATGAATGGGTGTGCCAGTTCCTCAAGATCCTGTTGCTGTCGCACTTCTTCCAGCTCCATTTCTAGCATACTTACTAGTTTATGCAAGTCCTGGATCGCGCGGCACTTTACGCACACTTGGTTTAGCTCTGCTGGGTTTTCTCGGATTTCCCACATCAAGCAGGTGTCACAGATTACTGGCTTGAAGACCATGTTGAGGGTTTTTTTTTTTTTTGAAGTTTAGTTTCTTCTGCAGCCGTCAACCTGCTTTCAAACTGCTTCTAAACTGCTCTGTACTTTTCCACGCTTGTACTTCTCTCACTCGCTGTCGCTGGGAAGACAGACAAAGCATTTGCCAAATAAGTGTGTGCATTTCTTCAGAGAAAAATAACTGACATGCTTTGAGCCCAAAGACACTGCTGAGGTGAAATGACCTATGAAGTGAAACCATAACACAGTAAACAGGAAAGATTAATCTTTATTTCAAAAACTAAAGTATTTGGTCCTTGTAAAATTTATGGACCACTTCCACCGTAAATTATGTTTTGTTTTTGCGTGTTTAGGTTGGCGTTTGGTACAAACACTGTTCAGTTAGTTCCAATGTTCTTTGTTATAGACAGGTCTCAAATTACAAGACGGTTTTGAGCTTTGGCCAAAACAGAACCAGTCTCGACGCATCCACATGTAAATCGAACTTGAGGAAATTCCTCAGTTCTCGACAGAAGCATTTAAACTAGAAAGGAAGGGGGGAGAAATCAACAAAAAAACAGAAGGGAGACCGCATCAAAACAAGAACAACAACTCAGGTAAGACAACCATTAAATGTATTTATCTAAATGCTAGAAGTATCAGAAACAAAATTCTAGAACTTGAAGCTACTGCACTAACAGGTAACTATGATGTGATAGGTGTTACAGAAACTTGGTTATCTGAGAGTGATGGGGACGAATATAATATTTGTGGGTATACACTGTATAGGAAAGACAGGCAGGACAGAAGAGGAGGAGGGGTAGCGCTATACATAAGAAACAGTCTTGAAGCCCAGGTGTTAAACCTGGACAAAGAAAATAAAACCGAATCAATATGGGTCAGAATAACAGACAAAAATTCAAAAGGCATAATAATAGGAGCATGCTATAGACCGCCAGATTCAGACGGTGAGCACAATAATCTGTTATACAATGACATTAGAAATGTGTGTAGCAAAGGAGAAGCCATACTAATGGGGGATTTCAACTTCCCCCAAATAAAATGGGAAAACCCGGTGGGTAGCGCGAAGGATGAAATAGAAATGGTGGAAATGACAAATGACTGCTTCCTAACACAATTTGTGAAGGCACCCACTAGAGGGGAGGCATGCCTTGATTTAGTCTTTTCAAATAACGAAGATAGAATAACTAAAACAGAGGTCAGAGAACCACTGGCAAACTCAGACCACAACATGGTCTCATTTGAAGTGTTTTTTAAATCCCAAAAGTAAAGACTAAAGCTAAGGTTTACAATTTTAGAAAAGCAAACTATGAAGGTATGAAACAAAGACTAACAGAAGAAAACCCATTAAAAAAGGACCAAAAAGAAAGTACGCAGAAAGAGTACACAGAACTGCAAACGCAAGTCAAAAAGGAAGTTAGAAAGGCCAAGAGAGAAATAGAAATAAACATTGCTAAGGGAGCTAAAACCAATTCCAAAATGTTTTTCCAATATTACAACAGCAAGAGAACATTCAAAGAGGAGATTAAATGTTTAAGAGATACAAATGGCAAAATCGTAGAGGAAGAAAAAAAAATAGCAAATATATTAAATGATTACTTTTCACAAGTTTTTACAAAGGAAGATACTGACAACATGCCCCACATGTCATCCAGTTCCTATCCAGTTTTAAATAACTTTAGCATAACTGAGGCAGAAGTGTTAAAGGGACTAGCTCTTAAAATAAACAAATCCCCTGGGCCGGATGAGATCCTCCCAGTAGTACTCAAAGAAATGAAAGAAGTAATTTACAAACCGCTAACCAAGATCATGCAGCAGTCTCTTGACACAGGGGTGGTACCGACAGACTGGAAAATTGCAAACGTAATACCGATCCACAAAAAGGGAAACAAAAACTGAACCAGGTAACTACAGACCAGTAAGCCTGACTTCTATTATATGCAAACTTATGGAAACTATAATAAGATCCAAAATGGAAAATTACCTATATGGTAACAGGGTACTGGGAGACAGTCAACATGGTTTTAGGAAAGGGAGATCGTGCCTAACTAACTTGCTTGATTTTTTTGAGGATGCAACATCGATAATGGATAATTGCAAAGCATATGACATGGTTTATTTAGATTTCCAGAAAGCTTTTGACAAAGTCCCGCACAAAAGATTAATTCTCAAACTGAACGCAGTTGGGATTCAAGGAAACACATGTACATGGATTAGGGAGTGGTTAACATGTAGAAAACAGAAAGTACTGATTAGAGGAAAAACCTCAGAATGGAGTGTGGTAACCAGCGGTGTACCACAGGGATCAGTATTAGGTCCTCTGCTATTCCTAATCTACATTAATGATTTAGATTCTGGTATAGTAAGCAAACTTGTTAAATTTGCAGACGACACAAAAGTAGGAGGAGTGGCAAACACTGTTGCAGCAGCAAAGGACATTCAAAATGATCTAGACAAGATTCAGAACTGGGCAGACACATGGCAAATGACATTTAATAGAGAAAAGTGTAAGGTACTGCACGCAGGAAATAAAAATGTACATTATAAATATCATATGGGAGATATTGAAATTGGAGAAGGAATCTATGAAAAAGACCTAGGAGTTTTTGTTGACTCAGAAATGTCTTCATCTAGACAATGTGGGGAAGCTATAAAAAAGGCTAACAAGATGCTCGGATACATTGTGAAAAGTGTTGAATTTAAATCAAGGGAAGTAATGTTAAAACTGTACAATGCACTAGTAAGACCTCATCTTGAATATTGTGTGCAGTTCTGGTCACCTCGCTATAAAAAAGATATTGCTGCTCTAGAAAGAGTGCAAAGAAGAGCGACCAGAATTATTCCGGGCTTAAAAGGCATGTCATATGCAGACAGGCTAAAAGAATTGAATCTGTTCAGTCTTGAACAAAGAAGACTACGTGGCGACCTAATTCAAGCATTCAAAATTCTAAAAGGTATTGACAGTGTCGACCCAAGGGACTTTTTTAGCCTGAAAAAAGAAACAAGGACCAGGGGTCACAAATGGAGTTTAGAAAAAGGGGCATTCAGAACAGAAAATAGGAGACACTTTTTTACACAGAGAATTGTGAGGGTCTGGAATCAACTCCCCAGTAATGTTGTTGAAGCTGACACCCTGGGATCCTTCAAGAAGCTGCTTGATGAGATTTTGGGATCAATAAGCTACTAACAACCAAACGAGCAAGATGGGCCCGAATGGCCTCCTCTCGTTTGTAAACTTTCTTATGTTCTTATGTTCATTTGGCCGTTTTCCCATTGGAAATAGTGATATTTTGAAATATCACTGTCCTGGTCACAAAAGCGAAGTTTGTGGGAAATAATAGCCATTTTCTATACTTTTGAGGCATAAGCAATTAGGAAATAACACTTACTACCCAGGAAAAAAAAAAAAAAAAAATTTGTTACACGGTGTAATTCTTATTCACACAGTCCCGAACAAAACGAACACACGGTCACCAGTCCTGGGTGAGTGCAGACGTGCTTGTGGTGGGTGAAGACACTGTATTTCGTGACGGTTCCGTGCAGTGGTGATCCGGATTGTGCTGACCCTGGTCGACAGCTCCGGATAGGTGAGTTAACTGTCTGGTGGTGCAAAACGCAGACAATTACAAAACAAACACAACAAAACACAACACGTAATTCTCTTTACAACGAGAGCTCCTCTCTCGATCCTTCTCTCTCCAAGCGTTTTAACCCAAACGAAGGAAAAGATCAGCGTTACCCTGGCCCCTATATGTAATCCCGCATGATATCTAGATAAACGGTTGCAGCTGCCTTATTACTTGCAGCTGCCTCTCGTTTACCTTTCAAATCAATACGGTCTTACAACAGAGTCGCGCTTCCATCCAGGCTGACCCACTTCCCTGACCCGGAAACGAACTGTCAGGCCAGCCCTTCCAGATGCTTCTCCTCCCGTTCTTTAGCGCCCTCACAGGTTGGGAGGAAGATTCATCACCAGAACTCATCTTTCCGTCACATATCCCACCGCTCAGAGTGGAGCCGAAGGAACACTCGGCTAAATCTACCTTCCCCATTACTCCCCCCTCCCGGGAAAAATAATCCGCATTTTGGTGGTCTTTCCCCGCACGGTGTACCATGTGGTACATGAAGGGCTGCAATGCCAGATACCACCGAGTTATCCGGGCATTGCTGTCCTTCATTGTGCTTAACCACTTGAGTGGGGCGTGGTCTGTGACCAGATCGAATGAGTGTCCCAGCAGGTAGTATCGTAAAGAGTGAGTAGCCCATTTAATGGCCAAACACTCTTTTTCGACTACGGAGTAGTTGCGTTCCCGAGGTAACATTTTTTTACTGAGGTATAATATCGGGTGCTCTACTCCAGCTACTTTTTGGGACAAGACTGCACCCAAACCTACATCCGATGCGTCGGTGTGGAGGATGAATCTCTTGGTGAAATCTGGTGTGATAAGAGTGGGGGCCTGGCAAAGTGTACGCTTAATAGTATCAAACGCTCCCTGACACTCAGCTGACCATTTAATTAAATTTGGAGCACTCTTTTTGGTGAGGTCGACTAACGGGTTAACCACTGTGGCGTACTCGGGGATGAAGCGGCGGTAATAACCGGCTAAGCCCAGTAGTGACCTCACCTGAGTCTTGGTTTTGGGGATCGCTGCATCAACCAAAGCCTGGATTTTGGTGACTACAGGTCTCACCCTTCCATTCCCCATTAAAAATCCCAAATATTGAGTCTCTGTTTTGGCAAACGCACATTTCCTCAAGTTAGCTGTCAGCCGGGCTGCCCTTAGAGACTGAAGAACGGCTGCAACCCTAGCCAAATGCTCTCGCCAGGTGGAGCTGTAAATCACCACGTCATCAATATACGCTGCTGCATATTCATGATGTGGGCGTAAAACCTGGTCCATCAGTCTCTGAAAGGCAGCGGGCGCACCATGTAGCCCAAACGGCATGGTTTTAAAGTGGAACAGCCCTTCTGGTGTTGAAAATGCGGTTTTCTCTCTGGAGCTGCGGGTTAAAGGGATTTGCCAGTATCCCTTCGTCAGGTCCAGAGTGGAAATAAACCTCGCTTTTCCCAGTCTGTCTAAAAGTTCGTCGACCCGAGGCATGGGATATGCATCGAACTTAGCAATAGCGTTCACCTTTCTGAAATCCACACAGAAGCGGTTGGTGCCGTCTTTCTTAGCCACTATGACGATCGGACTGCACCACTCGCTCCTGGAAGGCTCAATCACCCCAAGCTCGAGCATATCCCATACCTCTTTGCGAACGCCACTTCGTCGACTTTCCGGGATCCGGTACGGTCTCTCTCGCACTGTGACACCTGGTGGAGAGATAATGTCATATTCAACTAAGTTTGTCCTGCCGGGCACGTCAGAAAAAACATCGCTGAACTCCTCAATAAGCTTACGCAGCTCTCTTTGCTGATCCGGAACCAATTGTTCCCCCATAGAAATCGCTCTTGTGCTCGGGGTCTCTGGACAGGGACCTAAATCATCCTCCATATTGCCTGGGGCTATAAATAAGACCTCCCTTGCCTGCCAGGGCTTTAATAAATTGACATGATAAATTTCACGTTCATTTCGGCGATCGGGCTGTCTAATTTCATAATTTACTTTCCCTATAGCCCGAATCACCTCATACGGCCCCTGCCATTTAGCACACAGTTTCGATTCAGATGAGGGAAGTAGCAGCATTACCTTGTCCCCTGGTCGAAAGGTTCGAATCCGTGCATTTTTGTTGTAATGCTGCTGTTGTCGGTGCTGAGCCGATCTGAGGTTGTCTTGGGCCAAACGACCGACCAAATCCAGCCGATCTCGTAGTAGGAGCACATACTTCACTACATTTTTAGACGAGCCTTTGTGCTCCTCCCACCCCTCCCTCAGCAGGTCGAGAATGCCGCGAGGCTGCCGGCCGTACAGGAGCTCAAAGGGGGAGAACCCCGTTGAACTCTGCGGCACTTCTCTCACCGCAAAAAGGAGGTAGGGAAGAAGCGATGCCCAATGTTTCTGCTCCTGTGTTACAAATCGCCTCAGCATCGACTTTAAGGTCTGATTAAAACGTTCAACCAAACCGTCCGATTGTGGATGATAAACGGACGTCCTGATGGGACGTATTTTTAATATTTTGTACACCTGCTGTAACGTATTGGACAAAAAATTGGTTCCGTGATCCGTCAAAATCTCCTTGGGGATCCCTACTCTAGCCATAATCTGCGCTAACTCGGTGGCTATTGCAGCTGCACTAGTGGACCTCAATGGAACTGCCTCTGGGTATCGCGTTGCATAATCCACCACTACTAATATATGCGTATACCCAGAGTCAGAAGGTAGCAAAGGGCCCATTATGTCCATTGCAATGCGCTCGAACGGAGTGGAAATAATCGGCAGTGGGACCAAAGGAGCGGGGCGCACTCGACCTGGCGCTACTCGCTGGCAGTCTGGGCATGTGGCTACATATTTCGACACATCAGTATGAAGACCGAGCCAATAGAATCGAGCCAATATTCGCTCCCTCGTCTTCTCGGCTCCGAGGTGCCCCGCAAAAGGGATATCATGCGCCAGCCTCATGACCTCGGTCCGACAAGACGGGGGAACCAATAATTGTGTTACAGGCTGTCCTGTGCCCGCGGCTAGGTTTACCCTATATAGTAATTGCCCCTTTATACTGAAATGTGGATATACTAGCGGCCCAGCGCCATCAACATCCTTACCTTCAATGGACCGGACCTGCCCCCAAGCGTGCACCAGTGACGGGTCGTTCTTTTGGCCCCACACTAGGTCCGCGCTTGAGTACCACGGGTCCGGTATATTGAGAGGGGCTGGAATAACCTCTGCCCTAGTCGGCCCAGTAACCTCGCTCTCTCGGTCACACTGCGTTCCCACTCCCTTCGACTGGCGTTTGTTACCATTACAGCACTCTCCCACCAGACCCCAGCCTTGTCTCAAAGACGCTCCCTCCCATTTCGCGGTCCGTCTCTCCTTATTTGTTTTTCTAGGACGGAACAGAGGGGAAAACATTTCAGGATGAAAAGGAAACACATCACCAATCCGTTCCTTTTTCCCTTTTTCTGCCACGTTTACGTGTGTGGCTGAGACTGCCATTATTTGCACCAATTCTTTGAATTTTGGCCAGTCTCGGCCCAGAATAACTGGGTGCGGCAACCTTTCCGCCACCCCGACTACAAGGTGACGTTTTATCGGTCCTACCGATAAATATACTTTTAGGGTGGGGTATGCCGCCGTGTCTCCATGGATACAGGAGATGGCCACCTGACCTTGTGGCCGCCACGACATACCGCCCAAGAGAGCTGTCCTGATCAAGGTTTGCTCACACCCTGTGTCCACTAACGCGTGGGTTTTCACATTCCCTAAAACCACGTCAATCAGACAGGGCCCCTCCCAACCGTTTTCCCCCTGCTTACCCGTTCCAGGTGTCCAGTTGCATGCAGCCACGTCACACTCCATAGCAGCGGGGCATGACCTGGCCCTATGTCCTGGCTGGTTACACCTAAAACAGAGTGGAGGGACAGAGGGGGCATAGGTTAAATATCTGTCCCGCTGCTGGTAGGGCAACGGGGCAGGGGCAACACCTCTACCCCAGCTGGGGGCCATCCTCGGTCTCCATGGGGGGGAGGCAAGGGGGCCCAACGGGGTCGGCGGTCTGGGAGGTCTGGGTGCCGGGACCGAGGGTGATGGTGGTGGTGTTGGAGGAGAGGGAGGGAGAGGTTGGTTCCTGAGCAGGGCAGGGGCTGACAGGATCCCGACCCGGGCTGACGTCAAAGAGTCCTCAAAATCTTCGGCCAATTTGACCGCCTCCTCCAGGGTGTCAGGGTTGTGGCGCCGTACCCACGCCTGAGTTTCGGCGCCGACCACATGGCAGAATTGTTCCACCACAATGGCTTCCCCCATTTGTTGAGCGGTCTTCTTCTCTGGGGTCAGCCAATGGACCATGTGGTCGCACAACCGCTGTGCCACCACCCTGGGGCGTGTCTCCGGGGCTCTCCGGTACTCGCGGAACCGCGTCCGGTGGGTCTCCGCGGTGATGTTGAGACGACGGAGGATAGCCTGCTTGACTAGGTCATAGTCAGTGGCGTACTGGTCGCTCAGGGCTTGGTAAGCTGCCTGCGCTTCCCCGATCAGGCAAGGTCCTAGCTGGCTTGCCCAGAACTCCCGAGGCCATCCCGCCGCGGTTGCCAGCCGCTCGAACGCCACCAAAAATGCCTCCGGATCATCCTCCGCCGTCATTTTCATGGCCCGTGCCTTCGGGGCCGACATCAATGATGTTCCGGTAGGGGTCGCTCCTGCAGCAACGATCAGCCCTACCCGTTCAATGAGCGCCGTATAGCGCTCCTCCCTCCGTCTCTCCTCTGCATCCCGTCTGGTCTCCAGTGCCTGCAGCAACTCCGCCAGCGCGTTGCGGTCCATAGTCCCGTGTTCTGACACCACGTGTGGCAAAGTGGCTAGTGGAGGGGAACAGGTATAACGGTGATGCGATGCAGGAGTGACAGGCAGACAACAGTTTCCAGTGAAAAGGTGCTTTTATTTATAATCCAGGTCTGGTGACCGTTAAATAATAAATCCCCGGCTATACACAACAATGTGTAAAGCACGGGGATAGCAATAACACAGACACAGTCCCGAACAAAACGAACACACGGTCACCAGTCCTGGGTGAGTGCAGACGTGCTTGTGGTGGGTGAAGACACTGTATTTCGTGACGGTTCCGTGCAGTGGTGATCCGGATTGTGCTGACCCTGGTCGACAGCTCCGGATAGGTGAGTTAACTGTCTGGTGGTGCAAAACGCAGACAATTACAAAACAAACACAACAAAACACAACACGTAATTCTCTTTACAACGAGAGCTCCTCTCTCGATCCTTCTCTCTCCAAGCGTTTAACCCAAACGAAGGAAAAGACCAGCGTTACCCTGGCCCCTATATGTAATCCCGCATGATATCGAGATAAACGGTTGCAGCTGCCTTATTACTTGCAGCTGCCTCTCGTTTACCTTTCAAATCAATACGGTCTTACAACAGAGTCGCGCTTCCATCCAGGCTGACCCACTTCCCTGACCCGGAAACGAACTGTCAGGCCAGCCCTTCCAGATACTTCTCCTCCCGTTCTTTAGCGCCCTCACAGGTTGGGAGGAAGATTCATCACCAGAACTCATCTTTCCGTCACATATCCCACCGCTCAGAGTGGAGCCGAAGGAACACTCGGCTAAATCTACCTTCCCCATTACTCCCCCCTCCCGGGAAAAATAATCCGCATTTTGGTGGTCTTTCCCCGCACGGTGTACCATGTGGTACATGAAGGGCTGCAATGCCAGATACCACCGAGTTATCCGGGCATTGCTGTCCTTCATTGTGCTTAACCACTTGAGTGGGGCGTGGTCTGTGACCAGATCGAATGAGTGTCCCAGCAGGTAGTATCGTAAAGAGTGAGTAGCCCATTTAATGGCCAAACACTCTTTTTCGACTACGGAGTAGTTGCGTTCCCGAGGTAACATTTTTTTACTGAGGTATAATATCGGGTGCTCTACTCCAGCTACTTTTTGGGACAAGACTGCACCCAAACCTACATCCGATGCGTCGGTGTGGAGGATGAATCTCTTGGTGAAATCTGGTGTGATAAGAGTGGGGGCCTGGCAAAGTGTACGCTTAATAGTATCAAACGCTCCCTGACACTCAGCTGACCATTTAATTAAATTTGGAGCACTCTTTTTGGTGAGGTCGACTAACGGGTTAACCACTGTGGCGTACTCGGGGATGAAGCGGCGGTAATAACCGGCTAAGCCCAGTAGTGACCTCACCTGAGTCTTGGTTTTGGGGATCGCTGCATCAACCAAAGCCTGGATTTTGGTGACTACAGGTCTCACCCTTCCATTCCCCATTAAAAATCCCAAATATTGAGTCTCTGTTTTGGCAAACGCACATTTCCTCAAGTTAGCTGTCAGCCGGGCTGCCCTTAGAGACTGAAGAACGGCTGCAACCCTAGCCAAATGCTCTCGCCAGGTGGAGCTGTATATCACCACGTCATCAATATACGCTGCTGCATATTCATGATGTGGGCGTAAAACCTGGTCCATCAGTCTCTGAAAGGCAGCGGGCGCACCATGTAGCCCAAACGGCATGGTTTTAAAGTGGAACAGCCCTTCTGGTGTTGAAAATGCGGTTTTCTCTCTGGAGCTGCGGGTTAAAGGGATTTGCCAGTATCCCTTCGTCAGGTCCAGAGTGGAAATAAACCTCGCTTTTCCCAGTCTGTCTAAAAGTTCGTCGACCCGAGGCATGGGATATGCATCGAACTTAGCAATAGCGTTCACCTTTCTGAAATCCACACAGAAGCGGTTGGTGCCGTCTTTCTTAGCCACTATGACGATCGGACTGCACCACTCGCTCCTGGAAGGCTCAATCACCCCAAGCTCGAGCATATCCCATACCTCTTTGCGAACGCCACTTCGTCGACTTTCCGGGATCCGGTACGGTCTCTCTCGCACTGTGACACCTGGTGGAGAGATAATGTCATATTCAACTAAGTTTGTCCTGCCGGGCACGTCAGAAAAAACATCGCTGAACTCCTCAATAAGCTTACGCAGCTCTCTTTGCTGATCCGGAACCAATTGTTCCCCCATAGAAATCGCTCTTGTGCTCGGGGTCTCTGGACAGGGACCTAAATCATCCTCCATATTGCCTGGGGCTATAAATAAGACCTCCCTTGCCTGCCAGGGCTTTAATAAATTGACATGATAAATTTCACGTTCATTTCGGCGATCGGGCTGTCTAATTTCATAATTTACTTTCCCTATAGCCCGAATCACCTCATACGGCCCCTGCCATTTAGCACACAGTTTCGATTCAGATGAGGGAAGTAGCAGCATTACCTTGTCCCCTGGTCGAAAGGTTCGAATCCGTGCATTTTTGTTGTAATGCTGCTGTTGTCGGTGCTGAGCCGATCTGAGGTTGTCTTGGGCCAAACGACCGACCAAATCCAGCCGATCTCGTAGTAGGAGCACATACTTCACTACATTTTTAGACGAGCCTTTGTGCTCCTCCCACCCCTCCCTCAGCAGGTCGAGAATGCCGCGAGGCTGCCGGCCGTACAGGAGCTCAAAGGGGGAGAACCCCGTTGAACTCTGCGGCACTTCTCTCACCGCAAAAAGGAGGTAGGGAAGAAGCGATGCCCAATGTTTCTGCTCCTGTGTTACAAATCGCCTCAGCATCGACTTTAAGGTCTGATTAAAACGTTCAACCAAACCGTCCGATTGTGGATGATAAACGGACGTCCTGATGGGACGTATTTTTAATATTTTGTACACCTGCTGTAACGTATTGGACAAAAAATTGGTTCCGTGATCCGTCAAAATCTCCTTGGGGATCCCTACTCTAGCCATAATCTGCGCTAACTCGGTGGCTATTGCAGCTGCACTAGTGGACCTCAATGGAACTGCCTCTGGGTATCGCGTTGCATAATCCACCACTACTAATATATGCGTATACCCAGAGTCAGAAGGTAGCAACGGGCCCATTATGTCCATTGCAATGCGCTCGAACGGAGTGGAAATAATCGGCAGTGGGACCAAAGGAGCGGGGCGCACTCGACCTGGCGCTACTCGCTGGCAGTCTGGGCATGTGGCTACATATTTCGACACATCAGTATGAAGACCGAGCCAATAGAATCGAGCCAATATTCGCTCCCTCGTCTTCTCGGCTCCGAGGTGCCCCGCAAAAGGGATATCATGCGCCAGCCTCATGACCTCGGTCCGACAAGACGGGGGAACCAATAATTGTGTTACAGGCTGTCCTGTGCCCGCGGCTAGGTTTACCCTATATAGTAATTGCCCCTTTATACTGAAATGTGGATATACTAGCGGCCCAGCGCCATCAACATCCTTACCTTCAATGGACCGGACCTGCCCCCAAGCGTGCACCAGTGACGGGTCGTTCTTTTGGCCCCACACTAGGTCCGCGCTTGAGTACCACGGGTCCGGTATATTGAGAGGGGCTGGAATAACCTCTGCCCTAGTCGGCCCAGTAACCTCGCTCTCTCGGTCGCACTGCGTTCCCACTCCCTTCGACTGGCGTTTGTTACCATTACAGCACTCTCCCACCAGACCCCAGCCTTGTCTCAAAGACGCTCCCTCCCATTTCGCGGTCCGTCTCTCCTTATTTGTTTTTCTAGGACGGAACAGAGGGGAAAACATTTCAGGATGAAAAGGAAACACATCACCAATCCGTTCCTTTTTCCCTTTTTCTGCCACGTTTACGTGTGTGGCTGAGACTGCCATTATTTGCACCAATTCTTTGAATTTTGGCCAGTCTCGGCCCAGAATAACTGGGTGCGGCAACCTTTCCGCCACCCCGACTACAAGGTGACGTTTTATCGGTCCTACCGATAAATATACTTTTAGGGTGGGGTATGCCGCCGTGTCTCCATGGATACAGGAGATGGCCACCTGACCTTGTGGCCGCCACGACATACCGCCCAAGAGAGCTGTCCTGATCAAGGTTTGCTCACACCCTGTGTCCACTAACGCGTGGGTTTTCACATTCCCTAAAACCACGTCAATCAGACAGGGCCCCTCCCAACCGTTTTCCCCCTGCTTACCCGTTCCAGGTGTCCAGTTGCATGCAGCCACGTCACACTCCATAGCAGCGGGGCATGACCTGGCCCTATGTCCTGGCTGGTTACACCTAAAACAGAGTGGAGGGACAGAGGGGGCATAGGTTAAATATCTGTCCCGCTGCTGGTAGGGCAACGGGGCAGGGGCAACACCTCTACCCCAGCTGGGGGCCATCCTCGGTCTCCATGGGGGGGAGGCAAGGGGGCCCAACGGGGTCGGCGGTCTGGGAGGTCTGGGTGCCGGGACCGAGGGTGATGGTGGTGGTGTTGGAGGAGAGGGAGGGAGAGGTTGGTTCCTGAGCAGGGCAGGGGCTGACAGGATCCCGACCCGGGCTGACGTCAAAGAGTCCTCAAAATCTTCGGCCAATTTGACCGCCTCCTCCAGGGTGTCAGGGTTGTGGCGCCGTACCCACGCCTGAGTTTCGGCGCCGACCACATGGCAGAATTGTTCCACCACAATGGCTTCCCCCATTTGTTGAGCGGTCTTCTTCTCTGGGGTCAGCCAATGGACCATGTGGTCGCACAACCGCTGTGCCACCACCCTGGGGCGTGTCTCCGGGGCTCTCCGGTACTCGCGGAACCGCGTCCGGTGGGTCTCCGCGGTGATGTTGAGACGACGGAGGATAGCCTGCTTGACTAGGTCATAGTCAGTGGCGTACTGGTCGCTCAGGGCTTGGTAAGCTGCCTGCGCTTCCCCGATCAGGCAAGGTCCTAGCTGGCTTGCCCAGAACTCCCGAGGCCATCCCGCCGCGGTTGCCAGCCGCTCGAACGCCACCAAAAATGCCTCCGGATCATCCTCCGCCGTCATTTTCATGGCCCGTGCCTTCGGGGCCGACATCAATGATGTTCCGGTAGGGGTCGCTCCTGCAGCAACGATCAGCCCTACCCGTTCAATGAGCGCCGTATAGCGCTCCTCCCTCCGTCTCTCCTCTGCATCCCGTCTGGTCTCCAGTGCCTGCAGCAACTCCGCCAGCGCGTTGCGGTCCATAGTCCCGTGTTCTGACACCACGTGTGGCAAAGTGGCTAGTGGAGGGGAACAGGTATAACGGTGATGCGATGCAGGAGTGACAGGCAGACAACAGTTTCCAGTGAAAAGGTGCTTTTATTTATAATCCAGGTCTGGTGACCGTTAAATAATAAATCCCCGGCTATACACAACAATGTGTAAAGCACGGGGATAGCAATAACAGGGCACAGTCCCGAACAAAACGAACACACGGTCACCAGTCCTGGGTGAGTGCAGACGTGCTTGTGGTGGGTGAAGACACTGTATTTCGTGACGGTTCCGTGCAGTGGTGATCCGGATTGTGCTGACCCTGGTCGACAGCTCCGGATAGGTGAGTTAACTGTCTGGTGGTGCAAAACGCAGACAATTACAAAACAAACACAACAAAACACAACACGTAATTCTCTTTACAACGAGAGCTCCTCTCTCGCTCCTTCTCTCTCCAAGCGTTTAACCCAAACGAAGGAGAAGACCAGCGTTACCCTGGCCCCTATATGTAATCCCGCATGATATCGAGATAAACGGTTGCAGCTGCCTTATTACTTGCAGCTGCCTCTCGTTTATCTCTCAAATCAATACGGTCTTACAACAGAGTCGCGCTTCCATCGTTGAAGAGGGATGTCCTCACAGTAACACATCGCCATTTTCTCTCTCACTTCACTGAGACAGGTCACAGATTGCTTTGTGATTTCCGAATTTGGCTGATTTGTTGGTTTTTAACCGTCAAATTTGATTTATCCACGGTAGAATCACGCTTTCGAGCATTTTTGAGAGTGCCACTACCTTATTCTCGTGTCAGTTTACTGACTAGAGCTGGTTTTGACCCCTCTTTTGAGATTGGTAAGAGGCCATTACTCTCTTTCACTGCATGAGGCTTCGTGTAGATTTCAAATACCATGTGGAGAGTTGTTTTGGTGCTGTAGAGAGACCCCGCGGGCTTGCGACGTTGTCCTCGACGCTGATTTAATTGGCTACAGTGACCACAAAAAAAACAAAAACAAAAAAACAAAAAACAAAAAAAACCCAGCTCGGGCCTAGCTCCCCTCACAAGCGCTCTACTAGCGCGGCTGCGCTTGCCCTTGGCAACCACGCCGAGTGAATCGGCTGCATTCCCCTGCATTGACCGCAGTTTTCCCGCCGAAATTGAGGCAGAGAAAAACAGCGCCTACCCGGTCCCGATTGACTCAGCACCGGTGTAATCATCTTCGGTGCCACCTACAGCCAGGCATCGACCATGCCTTCCTTAGGCACCAATCTTGGAACAGGTTGAATCGGCAGCAACCACTCGCCATCGACAGCGCTCTCCTTGGCGCCATTCCCGGCACCGATTGATTTGGCACCGGTGAACCTCTTCGGAGCTGTCTACAGCCCGGCACCGACCACGCTACCCATCGGCACCGAACTTGGCACCGATTGACACGGCGCCGACCTCTCTCCACCGACCGAGATCTTCTTGACGCCAATCCTGACATCGACTGATTCGGCGGCGGTGAATAGCTTCAGGGCCGTCTACAGCCCAGCACCCACCGCGCTACACATCGGCACCGACCTCGGTGCCAATTGACTCCACACCGACCATTCGGCACTGACAGCGTTCTCCTCGGCACCGATCCTCTGCTGGGTTACACCAGTGTAACCAGTGCGTGTCGAAGCTACCCAGGCAGGATGAGCACCAGTTCTGCGCCAGATGCTTAGGGCCAGAACATAGTGACCAAAGCACTGGCAGATGAGCTGGACTGCTCTCCATGTAGGAAGTTCTCTAGAAGAACTAAGCGCCGGAGAGCAGCCCTATCCCCAGCAGAGTCTCTCTCCCTGAGCCATGGGAGAATGAGGTCCGTGGTCCAAGGACCTCCACAGAGGTCATCTAGGACCCCACCTGCTAAAGTGACCAAAGAGCTCCCCCGCACACCTCGGTCACCCTTCCCTTCCCCACCACCAGTACAGAGGCGTAGACACCTCTCAGGGGAGGAGAGATGGTCACGGCGAGGTGGTACCACTCGAGCGGACACTCACCAGGGGACAGGCGGTCGCCGCGCAGGCACCGCTCCCCTTTCCCACACAGGCGCAGACGATCCCCGTCGGAGGCGCCTTGGAGGCGCCCAAGCTCGGCTGAGCAGCGTTTTGTGGAGTTAGTGGAGACCGTAAGGGCTCTGCAGACCACGTTAGAGACCCTACTAAAATCTCAGGGCAGCTTTCCCCATACCACTGGGCAGCCCCAACCACCCCAGTCCCAAACTCCATCTCCGGCACACAGACCTCTGAGCCCAGGCGAGCTGTCGCTCACAGCCTCAAGGTCGGACGTGTCTGAACTTGCCACGTCAGTTATGCAGAGTTCCGGGCCTTGAGGCAGCGCACAGCTGCTGCCGCGGACGTTCCCTGGCTAGCGGAGCAGGAGGGAAAGGGGAACCGCTTCTTAAAACAGAAGGGGCATCCACAGCATGCCCTCCCCTTGTGCAACCCAGCATCCGTCCCCTCAGCCTCTAGGACAGCGGAAGCCCTGCTACACAATCCAGGAAGCCAAGAAGCAGGTCTAGGCACATTTCCCACCATCGGGGACACAGTCACGGTACTGGTGCAGGGTTCCACCCTTACCACAGGGGACAATGACACTACCTGCCATTCCAAGTCGTGCAGAACAACAGATGCCATGCTGAAAAAGGCATACGTGTCCACGGCACTGTCAGCTAGAGTGGCCAATGCAATGGCTATACTGGTCCTTTACCAGACACAGCTGGCCGAGAGGCTGCAGGAGCAGGCAACGGAGGCAGACACAGGGGAGTTACTGGCGGTAACAACAGCGATGACCAACCTAATGGAGGAGTTAGGTCAGACATCAGGCAGGTCTCTAGCAGTGTTGGTAGCCACGCGCAGACATCTCTGGCTAACACAGGCCAAGGTCGTCGAGACCGAGAAGGTAGCACTGCGAGATGTTCCTATTACACCGGGGCAGACGTTCGGAGCGACCATTGATGTGAGCCTTGAAAAGTCCCACAAGACCACGGAGGTCGCCTCCAAGTTCTCGTGCCTTCCTGCCTACCGCCAGCACCCAAGGAGGCATTTAGAGCCTGCAGGGGCAACAGGGTCGGAACACCACCCGCCACCCCAAAAAAGACAAGCAGGCAGAAGCAGAGCCGGTAGCAAGGGACCACCGCTGGCCAGGGGTAACCAGTTCTCCGGCTGTAGACCGAGGCCGGGGCCTAAGAAAGACCCGCCCACTCCCAAGCCCAAGGGAGACCGCCCCTGAGGGGCCCCAGCTGCCACCAACCCCCCTCACAACCGGACTGACCAATGGCAATGACCCATGGCAAGGCTGCACCCAGGACTCCTGGGTGCTATCGACTATGAGACACGGATACACTCTACAATTCCGCATAGGTCCACCACCCTTCAAGGGTGTGATCCTCACCACCATCGAACCAGCGAGGGCAATTCTCCTTAAACAAGAGATCGCCAATCTGCAAAGGAAGAACTCTGTATGCTTGTCCAAACGATGCCCTCAGCGGTTTTTATTCCAGGTACTTTCTGGTGCCCAAAAGGGACGATTTCAGACCTATTCTGGACCTCAGGGTCCTCAACTTGTTCCTCAAGCAGAGGAAGTTCAACATGTTGACAGCACAGCGTATCCTCCAGTCCGTCCAACTGGGCGACTGGTTCACATCGATCGACCTGTAAGACGCCTACTTTCACGTCCCGATCCGTCCCGCACACAGAAAATATCTGCACTTCGCCTTTCAAGGCAATGCTTAGGAATTCTGCGTGCTGCCGTTTGGCCTCTGGCTGGTGCCCCGCACATTTTCAAAGTGCATAGATGCAGCACTGGCTCCACTCAGGCTGCGGGGTATTCGGATCCTAAACTATCTGAATGATTGGCTAGTTTGAGAGCATTTCAAGACACGCAGAGGCAGACAGAAAACTAGTCATAGATCATGTGACAAAGTTAAGGCTCTCAATACATCAACATGCTAGAAATGAAGCTGGAAGGAATGAGACAGCAACAGGATCTTGAGGAGCTTGACAATTCATGGAAGTCTGCACCACCCCTTACAAGAAGCATGCAAATGAGAATATTGAATCACAGAAATGCTGCAGCAATGAACACATTTCTATTTATCTTTCTGCTTAAATTGCAAAAATGTTGTTTTTCCTAAACCAAAACCAAAAAAGTAATTGTTCTATTCTGGAAGTATACACTCTGTTTGCAGTCCTGCAAGTATAAACACTGTGTTTGCAGTCCTGCAAGTATAAACACTGTGTTTGCAGCCTACACATCATAAGAACATAAGAACATAAGAAAAATTACAAATGAGAGGATCCATTTTGGCCCATCTTGCTTGTTTGGTTGTTGTAGCTTATTGATCCCAGAATCTCATCAAGCAGCTTCTTGAAGGATCCCAGGGTGTCAGCTTCAACAACATTACTGGGGAGTTGATTCCAGACCCTCACGATTCTCTGTGTAAAAGAGTGCCTCCTATTTTCTATTCTGAATGCCCCTTTGTCTAATCTCCATTTGTGACCCCTGGTCCTTGCTTCTTTTTTCAGGTTGAAAAAGTCCCTTGGGTCGACATTGTCAATACCTTTTAGAATTTTGAATGCTTGAATTAGGTCGCCACGTAGTCTTCTTTGTTCAAGACTGAACAGATTCAATTATTTTAGCCTGTCTGCATATGACATGCCTTTTAAGCCCGGAATAATTCTGGTCGCTCTTCTTTGCACTCTTTCTAGAGCAGCAATATCTTTTTTATAGCGAGGTGACCAGAACTGAACACAATATTCAAGATGAGGTCTTACTAGTGCATTGTACAGTTTTAACATTACTTCCCTTGATTTAAATTCAACACTTTTCACAATGTATCCGAGCATCTTGTTAGCCTTTTTTTTATAGCTTCCCCACATTGTCTAGATGAAGACATTTCTGAGTCAACAAAAACTCCTAGGTCTTTTTCATAGATTCCTTCTCCAATTTCAATATCTCCCATATGATATTTATAATGTACATTTTTATTTCCTGCGTGCAGTACCTTACACTTTTCTCTATTAAATGTCATTTGCCATGTGTCTGCCCAGTTCTGAATCTTGTCTAGATCATTTTGAATGACCTTTGCTGCTGCAATCAGTGTTTGCCACTCCTCCTATTTTTGTGTTTTCTGCAAATTTAACAAGTATGCTTACTATACCAGAATCTAAATCATTAATGTAGATTAGGAATAGCAGAGAAACTAATACTGATCCCTGTGGTACACCACTGGTCAGTAGTCTCTATTTCGATGGAAGCTGAGCCATGTAGTAACGATGGATAAGAAATAAACTACACAGAGCTGCTGGACTTTTAAAATAGTAAAAAGTACTAACCCAGATCATATGAAACAAACATTAAAAATAACTCATTATTTAGACAATGACTCAGCAGCGCTACTCAAAATGACAGCAAATGTGATCAAAAGTATAGAAAATGTGCTACTTTAAATATGTAAAATTGTGGTGCACTCTTTCAGAATGTTTTTCATAAAGCAAAAGACCAATATTATTAATTGTGTAGCTCCCCACAAACCTTTGAAAGATATTTTTTATATGACTAACAAACCGAGTCTAAATGTAATGTTGACTTCAAACGTAATTTCCTAAGCTTACCTATTTTTTCAGACAAAGCACATTTTTGTGTGGTAAGTTTCAATTTAAAACTTCCCGTGTACTTTTCAAACTGTTGTAACAGCACTGTGAAGAGGCAGATTTCAAACCACACAAAGTAGGCTGAGACAGAAACCTACAACCACAACCTCAAAGATAAGCTATCAAATGAGGAAACTGCACGTCTGCTGCAGTGGCTCGCTGCACGTGCTTGGAACAGAGAGCATGGTGGGGGTGCCTGGCTCACAGAGAGCAGGGTGGGGGCGCCTTGCTCACAGAGAGCGTGGTGGGGGCGCCTTGGCTCACAGAGAGCGTGGTGGGGGCGCATTGCTCACAGAGAGCGTGGTGGGGGCACCTGGCTCACAGAGAGCGTGGTGGGGGCGCCTTGCTCACAGAGAGCGTGGTGGGGGCGCATGGCTCACAGAGAGCGTGGTGGGGGCGCCTGGCTCACAGAGAGCGTGGTGGGGGCGCCTTGCTCACAGAGAGCGTGGTGGGGGCGCCTTGCTCACAGAGAGCGTGGTGGGGGCGCCTGGCTCACACATGAGTTTGGTAAGTAGGCTTTAGTGGTGGACATTATCATAAAGCCAGCACACAATCCGGCACCATTTCTGAGAGAGGACCAGGACTGACTGGGGTGCAGGGGGTGTTCAGGTCAGGAGTGACGTGCACTCCGTATCACAGTATCACAGTCTGTGTTAAGGTGCTTTAACTTTGTGTTTAGGAGCTGCTCTTTAGTTCTAGTTACATAACATATATATTACTAAGCACTAGATGGCCCTTACTTCTACAAAGAACTACTGTTTATATCTATGGCAAGCAACTAGAACTGAAGAGGAGAGCCTTCTTATAGAAAAGCAATGCAAACTCACCTGTGAAGGAATAAAGTCAATTTCAAATGAAAGTGCATTCTCAAAATAGTATTTTCATTTATTCATGAAAACCATTGCAACCCTCCCCCCTGACTACACCCTCATCCCCAGACCTTGTTCTCCCCACTTTTAGAAAGGCTCTGGCACCGTTGCCCCATATCATGATCGAACCATCTTCAATTTGTTCCCCAAACATACTGTGGTCCATTTTTGTGGGAAAGTTCTATTTTAGTTTCACTGGGCCAGAAAAAAAATGCTTCAGATTCCTATTCGTATTTATTGGCAAATTTCAGATGGCTTGTTTTAAGAATGTTCTTTGAAATTGGTTTGCAGCAAGGTCTATGTTTATGCAAGTCTTCTATGTTCAGATGCCTTGTGCAGGTCTTTCATGCCTGATGCTTCTAAATCTTTCTTTAAGTCCTTGGCTGTTTATTGTTGGACGATTCTCCTACCTGCTGTACCTGTAATGTTATTTGGATGTCCACTACTTTCAAGTGCTTCAGTTGAATTTGCTCTGTGGTACTTCTTGATTATTGCTCTGATTGTGGATTTTGGTATTCCATATTTCTTTGATACTGTTCTGTAGCCATTTCCTTTGTTTGCTTCAAGTGCTTTTCTCAAACTTGGAAATAATTACCATTTTTCTTAGGTTAAGTGTAGGGTGATAACACTTATGTCTGCAATGGCAGATCTCTGTCAATTGAAATAGTTCTCCAGCTGCCTTCAAAATTGCTTTGAAATTTCCAATCATTTTCCTCTCACCAGTAATTCCCCACACAGCTGTAATGCAATGAGGAGCAGTCTCTTCCAGTTCCTTCGCCTCCCTAACCCACAGGAGCGCCAGAGCCAATACGACGCTCCCTTCAGAGTCCCTAGCGAAGACCGGTGACTGCACACAGCCAGGATGTGAACTTCCTGTATGACCCTGCCCTGCACACCACGCCATTGTGCTTTTACCAGGTGAGCCGCTCTCATTACCCCTTTCTATTAGAGAGGCTGTCAATATTTGTAAGTCAAGCTTAATAGTTTTAACATTACTTACAAATGTAACAGTTTTTATCTATTTGATATGCTTATTTGTGTAATTGTGTGTTTTAAGATTCTTACTCCTATACTACGTTCTTCAATTGTTTTTTATCATTAGAATTATTATTGTTACTTATTGTAATTTTCACTGCTTCTTGATAATAGCATACTGTTTTAACCAACATGTAAAGCTCTTTGAGATACTGTGGTATAAAAAAGCGCTATATAAATAAAATGAAATTGAATTGAATATTCTCAGTAATTCATTAATCTGTTTAATGACAAATTCACTGCTCTTTAGTACAAAATAATTCCAGTACATCTTATCGAATATGTATTTACATGATTTCACAGGTCTCATATTTTTCTATATGGTAAAGGTGAGATTGTTTTTTTTTTTTTTTTTTTATGGATTTTTTTTTTATGGCACCCTTTTAATCTTTTTACGCAAATATGAATTGACATAGTTAACCCGAACCAATACTTTAAGCACATTGCAGAAACCAGGACCAGAGGACATGATTAGAAATATGTGGAGATATACTAGGACAGTGGAAAGAATACACTTCTCACACATTGAATGGGGAGGTATGGAATGGGTTACCTAGTAATGTTATTGAAGCAGAATCACTGGGATCTTTTAAGACCTGACCTGACAAAGTTCTGAGATCATTCAGCTGCTGGGAAATAGACAAGATTAGATGGGCTGAAAGCCCCCCATTTGTTTTTAAATCTTCTAATGTTCTTATGAATCTTTTTATGTTACATTAAGGAACGCAGTCATCTTTGAAAACAGAAAAAGCAGCACTTGGTGCTCGGAAAGTGAGTCACAGCGTGATGCTGCTTGGAGTTTCAGTTCTAATAAAAACATACAAAGCAGAAATGTGAAATGTTTTGATTGACTTTACATCTTCCTCACAGAGAGCGTGGTGGGGGCACCTGGCTCACAGAGAGCGTGGTGGGGGCGCCTTGCTCACAGAGAGCGTGGTGGGGGCGCCTGGCTCACAGAGAGCGTGGTGGGGGCGCCTGGCTCACAGAGAGCGTGGTGGGGGCGCCTGGCTCACAGAGAGCGTGGTGGGGGCACCTGGCTCACAGAGAGCGTGGTGGGGGCGCCTGGCTCACACATGAGTTTGGTAAGTAGGCTTTAGTGGTGGACATTATCATAAAGCCAGCACACAATCCGGCACCATTTCTGAGAGAGGACCAGGACTGACTGGGGTGCAGGGGGTGACGTGCACTCCGTATCACAGTATCACAGTCTGTGTTAAGGTGCTTTAACTTTGTGTTTAGGAGCTGCTCTTTAGTTCTAGTTACATAACATATATATTACTAAGCACTAGATGGCCCTTACTTCTACAAAGAACTACTGTTTATATCTATGGCAAGCAACTAGAACTGAAGAGGAGAGCCTTCTTATAGAAAAGCAATGCAAACTCACCTGTGAAGGAATAAAGTCAATTTCAAATGAAAGTGCATTCTCAAAATAGTATTTTCATTTATTCATGAAAACCATTGCAACCCTCCCCCCTGACTACACCCTCATCCCCAGACCTTGTTCTCCCCACTTTTAGAAAGGCTCTGGCACCGTTGCCCCATATCATGATCGAACCATCTTCAATTTGTTCCCCAAACATACTGTGGTCCATTTTTGTGGGAAAGTTCTATTTTAGTTTCACTGGGCCAGAAAAAAAATGCTTCAGATTCCTATTCGTATTTATTGGCAAATTTCAGATGGCTTGTTTTAAGAATGTTCTTTGAAATTGGTTTGCAGCAAGGTCTATGTTTATGCAAGCTCTTCTGTGTTCAGGTGCCTTTGTACAGTTCTTTCATGCCTGATGCTTCTAAATCTTTCTTTAAGTCCTTGGCTGTTTATTGTTGGACGATTCTCCTACCTGCTGTACCTGTAATGTTATTTGGATGTCCACTACTTTCAAGTGCTTCAGTTGAATTTGTTCTGTGGTACTTCTTGATTATTGCTCTGATTGTGGATTTTGGTATTCCGTATTTCTTTGATACTGTTCTGTAGTCCTTTCCTTTGTTTGCTTCAAGTGCTTTTCTCAAACTTGGAAATAATTACCATTTTTCTTAGGTTAAGTGTAGGGTGATAACACTTATGTCTGCAATGGCAGATCTCTGTCAATTGAAATAGTTCTCCAGCTGCCTTCAAAATTGCTTTGAAATTTCCAATCATTTTCCTCTCACCAGTAATTCCCCACACAGCTGTAATGCAATGAGGAGCAGTCTCTTCCAGTTCCTTCGCCTCCCTAACCCACAGGAGCGCCAGAGCCAATACGACGCTCCCTTCAGAGTCCCTAGCGAAGACCGGTGACTGCACACAGCCAGGATGTGAACTTCCTGTATGACCCTGCCCTGCACACCACGCCATTGTGCTTTTACCAGGTGAGCCGCTCTCATTACCCCTTTCTATTAGAGAGGCTGTCAATATTTGTAAGTCAAGCTTAATAGTTTTAACATTACTTACAAATGTAACAGTTTTTATCTATTTGATATGCTTATTTGTGTAATTGTGTGTTTTAAGATTCTTACTCCTATACTACGTTCTTCAATTGTTTTTTATGATTAGAATTATTATTGTTACTTATTGTAATTTTCACTGCTTCTTGATAATAGCATACTGTTTTAACCAACATGTAAAGCTCTTTGAGATACTGTGGTATAAAAAAGCGCTATATAAATAAAATGAAATTGAATTGAATATTCTCAGTAATTCATTAATCTGTTTAATGACAAATTCACTGCTCTTTAGTACAAAATAATTCCAGTACATCTTATCGAATATGTATTTACATGATTTCACAGGTCTCATATTTTTCTATATGGTAAAGGTGAGATTGTTTTTTTTTTTTTTTTTTTTATGGATTTTTTTTTTTATGGCACCCTTTTAATCTTTTTACGCAAATATGAATTGACATAGTTAACCCGAACCAATACTTTAAGCACATTGCAGAAACCAGGACCAGAGGACATGATTAGAAATATGTGGAGATATACTAGGACAGTGGAAAGAATACACTTCTCACACATTGAATGGGGAGGTATGGAATGGGTTACCTAGTAATGTTATTGAAGCAGAATCACTGGGATCCTTTAAGACACAGCTTGACAAAGTTCTGAGATCATTCAGCTGCTGGGAAATAGACAAGATTAGATGGGCTGAAAGCCCCCCATTTGTTTTTAAATCTTCTAATGTTCTTATGAATCTTTTTATGTTACATTAAGGAACGCAGTCATCTTTGAAAACAGAAAAAGCAGCACTTGGTGCTCGGAAAGTGAGTCACAGCGTGATGCTGCTTGGAGTTTCAGTTCTAATAAAAACATACAAAGCAGAAATGTGAAATGTTTTGATTGACTTTACATCTTCCTTAATAAATATATAATAAAAAAAGAAACTCAAACTCCCAGAAAAAACACATGTCTCCTGCGCTCCTTCATTTTTTATTCACTAGTAGCTAAGAAATAAATATCATTAAAACTGAAATACACATTCAACATCATGTGTGCATCTTTCAAATAGGAGATACCTACAATGTTATATTACATCAGATGTTCAGGAATTATTGTGTTAGTTTGTGTTAGTTTTATGCACTTTAAAGACAAAGTAGCTTTAACAGTTTCACATTCCTGTATCTCTTTGTGATATTTGCAATCGCTGTTCCATTATACTGAGTTTTAATGATTTCGTTTGACCTGGAAAAGTGCTTTTTGAAAATCCCAGCTCTTTAACAAACTTTCCAGAAGTTGTAAAATGGAAGACTTTTTTTTTCATTTCATTGAATGCTGTTTGAGGTTTGCATTGGAAAATACACAGTGTGGGCTGAATGTTCTTTGAAAACAAGCAGACATGTGAAGACGCTGGCCTGAATAGACAGAAAAGCCACACGACAGGATGTACGTTTTACTTCAAATGCACTTTTTCGTATTAGTCCCTTCATCACCCTTGCCTCAAAATGCAAGCTTAAGTGCCTGCTTCTTTGTTTAATTGGAGAGATATATAGCAATGTGAATTATCGGATTTAAAAACATTCATTTGCTAAAGAAGAATATAAGAAAAGTTTGGGAACAAAAAAGGCCACCAAGGCTCATCCTGTCCCAGCACACCATTCACCCTGACTCGGGAATCTAATTTGTTAGGACAGAATATAGTTTTTTTTTTTTTTTTTTTTTTTTTTTTTTTTTAATGATTTTAGTGTATTAGACACTTCGCCTGATAGGCTAGTCCATTCATTTCAAACTCAGTGTAAAAAACTGCTTCCTACCATTTGTTCTAAACTTGCGTCCATATGTACCCTCTCATTCTTCCATCTCTCTGTGTTAAATTTGAAGCAGTGGATTTTATAAAGTCAGTTGCTTTTCTCCTTCTTTCTGTACTGAAGAGATGAGGTCTTTGGGATGTTTTTTTACACTAGGCAAAAGTTGCCAGCACATAACATATCAATTGTTCTATTACATGCATGGCAAATACAATATGGCTCTTTAGAAGTATATAATTCAGGTTTTTAAAGAGTTTGAAAAGACTGCAAGGACAATCTGTATCAGTCTGACAACATTCAGCATGCTGATGTCTAAACATGCAGGACCAGTTTTAAAATAATTTACTCCAGTCTTCAATTAACTGTTTTTTTAAAGAGGTACATTTTACAAAACAAGCACCAAATAGCTTACATGACATAGTTCAAGTTTCACTTTCAAGATTTTCATTTTGTCATGTTAACATGATTTTCTGCTTTCAAAAAATAGGAGTGAATTAAGAATGGAGGAAATGTGTTGAAAATATCTTGTGAGCAGAAAACTACTATAGCAGTGTTCGAGTATAGCTCCTATTACATCTTTTCAGTAAACTACCCTTTTTCTTTGTGCATGATATTTTTAGAACTCTTTTAGCTAGAAAAGCTGGAAAGCTCAAAGACACACAAATACACACACACACACACACATATAACAGTTGTGCCAAGCTGTTAAGAATTGTGTGGCCTGTCAATATGGAAATATTCTGTATGTGTACAGTCTCCATAACATCTGTTAATCTTGAAAAATAACATACAATGCAATACTATCTTGGAATTGCCTCTCTAGTTTTCACCCCAACTTAGAGGTCCAATTAGCCCCTCACAGCAGCAGCTCCCCACAACACTAGGAGAGCTGAAGGTCAGCGGGTGTCCTCCGATCCCCAAGCCAGTCCCCTCTTTACACCCAGGAGCTCCACAGCGGATGTGAGCTGCCGGCCCTTGGAGGATAAAGGCCAGCCCTGCAGGCACTCATCAGCAATTAGGAGAGCAGCAGCTTCACACAGCAATAACCACCACTGCTCTGACTGCACGACTCACCCTGCATACCACTTGGTCGTGCCTTTACCAGGAGAGACCTCTGGGACCCATGAGTCAGGGTTGCCAGTGTATATATACATGAGGCACTGTGTGTGCTATCTATTATTGCTAGCTGTGATTTACAATGTATTTTGTTTAACACAGCGCTTAGACTGCTCCACACTGTGTCTGTTTCTGTAAAGGGGCTTCATCATGTGACTCGTGCCCCTCCAGTTCAGGGTGGTTCAGCACCTGCGTTTTATAATGTGGATTGAAGTTGCTTTCGAAGCCGGCCAAGCTCCCACTCTCCGATGAGGAGTCCCTGTGGTCGCTGTCCCCGCTCTCCTCAGCCCTCATCAGGGCTGTGTCCTTGACAGGAGGGGGTCCAACGCTTTTCTCCAGCACCACCAGCACCTCCGCTTCATCCTCTTCTTCACATCTCAGTGCTTGTAGAGGGATAGGAGCCTGGAATGTGTATTGAAAATACTATAAGAATTAATTATGCACCACTCAGCATTGCCATTTCATAGTTCATAGGCTCTTTTAAATTTAAATATTTGTAGACCATAAACTGTAAGCCATAGTGTAACCATTAAAGTAATAGTAGCTGTCAAAACAATTCGATAAATCTTACCCCTTTGTCACCTGCATTAGCTACATAGGTGTCAAATGTACTTTTAAAAAAAATAAAAAATTAAACTTGTTTTTGCATTTTCACATTAAAACAAACATCTGGTCTACACTAAGTTAAAGAAAATGCTTTTGCCTCCCAGGACGTCTGTTCCTGCTTAACTTTATCCCCCTCCAGCACTGTCTTCTGGGTCATCTTACTGGCTGATACATGTCAGTCAACGTGAGAAGTTATGGTAGCCAATCGGTTATTGACAGGAAAGAGACCACCTCTAGGTGAAATGGACCCAGGAAGTGCAAGACAGTTAAAAGCAAGGCTTGCAAACAGAGATTTCTTAACCTAGTGTAATAGCAGAAAAAAAAAAAAAACTTGTTTGGTAAAACATGTGTTTCTTTCAAAACTGCACATTTGAGACCTATATGATGATTGGATGTGCATGATGGAACTACTACTATTTTGTTGCTTTAACCTGTGGCCTGTATGTAAGAAATACCTCAACCCTAACCTTAAACAATAAGATGAATACATTTCTCACGATAACTGTGATATTTCAGACATGTTCTTCAGGGCTTCTGTACTGTTAAACAATCAAGCAGAAAGCATACCTGCGTTGGAAAGTTCATTGCAGAACTGCATTCTGGACTGGGTATTGCAGACAACAATACTTTCTTTATTCTGAAAAAAATGGGTTCATTTTATATAATGCTGAATTGTATTTTTTATTGTAATATTTAAAACTAATATAATCATTCTTAAGCCATATAAAAACCCTGGATGAAAATAAAGGGGAAGTCTCAATTTAACATTAACTAGAAACGTGCATTATATCTTTTTCTAGCTATCCACGTGTTGTGTTTCATGTTGTGCAACTTGGCTCTGATTTTGCAAAATGATGTTGATATGTGATAGAAAATGCCACATAGAAAAGACAGGATTTTTTTTCTGTTCTAATAACCTGTGTGGAATTAAAGTCACATAATGTATGTAATTTAGATTCACTTTGTATAATGTTCTGTTTCAGGATCAAGTCTAACTTTAGACTTGATTCTGATAGCTCTATTGGGGTCAGACGGGTGCTTTAAACTTTTATTACAAAGTCACCAGGATATTCTGAACGAAACAGAAAATAATATAAAAAGAGTCTAAACAAGAGTCCTCAGAAACTGTAAACAAAATATCCCCATCAAACATGGCTGAGCTAGGTTTCTTACTCTTTACTCTGAACGGAATGTGTTTCCTTACTAATATATATTGATATCATATATATATATATATATATATATATATATATATATATAATATATATATATCTATATATATATATATATATATAGTATTACAGTTGAACATAGCTGCACTCATTTTATTGTGTAAACCTTTAACATGTGTTGAGTTTATTTATCCAATAGGTGAATTTAAAGCAGGACTAACGGACACGTTCCTCTAAAAAAATGCTTGTATAGCACAAAACACTCATCGAAACCACTTGGGAAATAAGAGAATAAATAACATATCTCGCCAGTGTGACAACACATTGTTGTTATTTGTTTGTTTTTTCTCAGCATAAGGTGGTCACATAAATAAAGTTTAACATAGCTCTAGCTTATACTTTAAACCAAGTTATGCCCATTTAAGCAAATTAGAACAACAGTAAGGATAACAAGCTGCACTGTTTTTTTTTTTTTTTTTTTTTAACCGCTAAATCTGTTAACCTGTTCTGCAGTCCTACAGTACCCATACCAATTTCAAACACCATTTCCATCACTTCACACCAATTTAAATCAATTATTAATACTGACTATTACGTTCCTATTAAACATGCACTTACTATCGTATATAATCAAGGGGCATTCAGCGTATTTCATAAGGAATATTTAAAAAAATAAATAAATAACTGCACTCACACCGTAAACTTTTGAATATCTATATGGAGCTCAGATCGGTGGAAGAATGGAGGTCAAACCAGCCAAGCACTGTCTGCTCAAGTGACATTGAAATGAAACTGAATCCTGTATTTGAACCCTGGTGATACTGCAACAGAACCATCATACTTGTTTACCTGTGTATCTGAAAACTGTCTTTCGTAAGCAAAACCATTCATTTTCATCAGAATATTAAAATACATTTTCATATTTAGAGTACAATAAGCAGACAGACACTTTTTCAAAAGTTTTCTGAAAATGGAGTGAATGACTGGAAAAATCTAAAGAAAAAACTTCAGGAACATTCATAATCTGGAACCACAAACTTTTCTGAAAGGTGGCATTTGTTCAAACAGTCGAAGGAAGTATATTCTGACTGTAGCGTCACATGCAGTTACAAATTCTCACAAAACGGTGGTGCGTTAAAAGAAACAGTATGCTACGAAAATGTCTATAAAATTAGATTCAGATCAAGTTGTTTGTATAGATAACAGCAATTAGAATAAATGTTGAAATTGTGAATTGAATGTTCCAGGCAAGCAAATGAGCAAAAAGGAGTCAGTTTTCGTCGGCTGCCTCCTGCAGCAGTATGGAGGGCTCAGATCGGCAGGAAGAATTAACGTTAAGCCAGCCAAGTATTGTCTCCTCCAATGACATTGAAATGCAACTAAATCCTGTATATCATTCTACAGTGTTGATTTTGAAATCCCAGCTGCCCTAGCTCTGGCGGTTGCTCAGTTGAAACACGAGAAATATGTTTGTTAGACCTGCTTTGCGTGCTTGTGGAAAAAAAAAATGTGTTGGTCTGAACAATGTCTTGTGAGGGTTTGGTCAATTTATTTTGGGGAGGCTTAGCCTCGCCAAGCCTCTTATAAGTGCTGCACATGGGCAGGGCAGAGCACAGCCCTGCATGTAGGAATGTATATTCACTGTATGTGTTGACATTTTGCAGTCTACGGGAGGGGTGTCATGGCCAAATATCTAAAAACTATAGGTCCCAGAAGCCTCTAGGGCTGAATGGGAAATGTGAGGGAATTGTATAATGGAATTATTATATAAGCTTGTCTTTGTCTGTGTACAGATAGAAGATACATGAGCGAGAGAGAAGGGAGAAAGAAATTCAAAGAAAGAATACAATTGTTTTGGGTGGAGATATTCTGTAAGCGAGATTTGTTTTTGTTTAAACATTGATTTTGCCTCTGTGAGCTGTGTTTTTGTTTATCCTTTTGATTTATTTTTGGTTTAATAAATTTGCGCAGCAGCGCTTCAACCCAAAGTGCTTGAGTATCTGTGTGAACATCCTGGTCCGGGGATGTCCCCACTTAGCCGTCCTGTCACAATGATATACAGATTTAACAGTATATTAAATGCAGGCTTTTGTAGAAACACAGGCACTGCAGGGACTGAAGGGCTGTTTAGCCTATCTATCTGTCAGTAATCTCTATGGTCCCTGAGTTTTGTATATTCCCACCTGATCCCTAAGGGGTCAATCTGCACGTGAGCACCCTGGCTCTGCTTGAGGTCAGGAACACATTCCGTCCGAGTAAGAAACACGGCTCAGTCGTGCTTGAGGGGCTATTTTGAGGAGAGACGCTTAAAATGTTCATGCTAAAATTGCATATACGAGTCTAAAGTAATAAGAATATTAAATAAAAACTAAGGTAAGCTCTGTTTTGTTAAACCTCCACACCTGTAAATATTTACTTTAATATCTCACACACGTTAGAATGCTCTTTAGGGTTCTACTGCTGCTCATTCTCTGCTTGTCGATTCAGAGCCCAGTCTTACCTTCTGATGGCCGGGACTCCTGTGAGAGACAGTATGCAGACACTGACTGCTACTATAGTCCACTGCAAGATGATTCCTACAACTACAAAGGGAAATCTATTGGACAGAGAAAATGCAGGAATTCATGGTAACAAACCCATCCTTACAAATTCCAAATGAGCTCCTAGTCTCCTGTCTGTCTCTGGGTCTCTTTCTATCTCTTAGTTTCTTTCTGTGTCTGGGTCTCCTTTCTGTCTCTGGGTCTCTTTCTGTCTGAGTTTCTTTCTGGCTCTGGGTCTCTTTCTGTCTTTGAGCCTCTTTCTGTCTATGAGTATCCTTTCTGTCTCCGAGTCTCATTTCTGTCTCTGGGTCTCTTTCTTTCCCTGGGTTTCTTTCTATCTCCTAGTCTCCTTTTAGTCTCTGGGTCTGATTTCTGTCTCTGAGTCTCCTTTCTGTCAGTGGGTCTCTTTCTGTCTCCGAGTACCCTTTCTGTCTCTGAGTTTCTTTCTGTCTGAGTTTCTTTCTGTCTCTGAGTCTCTTTCTGTCTGAGTCTCTCTCTGTTTCCTAGTCTACTTTCTGTCTCTGAGTCTCTCTCTGTCTCTGGGTCTCTTTTCATCTTTGGGTGTCTTTCTGTCTCTGGATCTTTTTCTGTCTGGGTCTCTTTCTGTCTCTAGGTGTCTTTTTGTCTCTGGGTCTCTTTTCGTCTATGGGTCTCTGTCTGAGTTTCTTTCTGTCTCTGGGTCTCTTTCTGTCTGTTTCTGTCTCTTGGTCTCTTTCTGTCTCTGAGTCTCCTTTCTGTCACTGGGTTTCTTTCTGTCTCTGAGTCTCTTTCTGTCTGAGTTTCTTTCTGTCTCCAAGTCTCATTTCTTTCTCTGAGTCTAATTTCTGTCTCTGAATCTCTTTCTGTCTGAGTCTGCCTGTTTCCGAGTCTCCTTTCTGTCTCTGTCTCCTTTGTGTCCCTCAGACTCTTTCTGTCTGAGTCTCTCTCTGTTTCTGAGTCTTCTTTCTGTCTTTGGGTTTCTCCCTGTATGAGTCTCCTTTCTGTGTCTAGGTCTCTTTCTGTCTCTCAGTCTCTCTCTGTTTCTGAGTCTCCTTTCTGTCTCTGTGTCTCTTTCTGTCTCTGGGTCTCTTTTCTGTCTCTGGGTCTCTGTTCTGTCTCTGGGTTTCTTTCTGTCTCTTGGTATCCTTTCTGTCTCTTAGTCTCTTTTCTGTCTCTGGGTCTCTTCGGTCTCTGGGTCTCTTTCGGTCTCTGAGTCACTTTCTGTCTCAGAGTCTCCTTTCTGTCACTGGGTTTCTTTCTGTCTCTGAGTCTCATTTCTGTCTCTGAGTCTCTCTCTGTTTCCGAGTCTCCTTTCTGCCTCTGTCTCCTTTCTGTCTCTCAGTCTCTTTCTGTCTGAGTCTCTGTTTCTGAGTCTCCTTTCTGTCTCTGGGTCTCCATTCTGTCTCTGGGTCTCCATTCTGTCTCTGGGTCTCCATTGTCTCTGGGTCTTTCTGTCTCCAAGTCCCCTTTCTGTCTCTGGCTCTCTTTCTGCCTCTTGGTATCCTTTCTGTCTCTTATTCTCATTTTTGTCTCTGGGTCTCTTTCTGTCTCTGGGTCTCTTTCAGTCTCTGGGTCTCTTTCGGTCTGAGTCCCCTTTTTGTCTCTGAGTCACTTTCTGTCTCAGTCTTCTTTCTGTCTGAGTTTCTTTCTTTCTGAGTTTCTTTCTGTCTCTGAGTCTCCTTTCTGTCTCTGGGTCTCCTTTCTGTCTCTGGGTCTCCTTTCTATGTCTCAGTCTCTTTCTGTCTGAGTCTCTCTCTGTTTCTGAGTCTCCTTTCTGTCTCTGGGTCTCTTTCTCTTTCCTAGTCTCCTTTCTGTCTCTGGGTCTCCTTTCTGTCTCTGGGTCTCTTTCTGTGTCTCAGTCTCATTCTGTCTGAGTCTCTCTCTGTCTCTGAGTCTCTCTGTCTCTGAGTCTCCTTTCTGTCTCTGGGTCTCTTTTTGTCTCTGGGTCTCTTTCTGTCTCCTAGCCTCCTTTCTGTCTGAGTCTCCTTTCTGTCTCTGGGTCTCTTTTTGTCTTTGGGTCTCTTTTTGTCTCTGGGTCTCTTTCTGTCTCTGGGTCTCTTTCCTCACTGTAACAGCTTGGGTCGTGATGCTACCCTGTCCCACATACAAACAGAAATGCAATATCTTGTTAGGATCAAGCAAGACGTGCACAATGAATGCAGTAGACTATCCCAATTGCTAATTAATAATAAGAAGAAGAAGAAGAAGAAGAAGAAGAAGAAGAAGAAGAAGAAGAAGAAGAAGAAGAAGAAGAAGAAGAAGAAGAATGCTGATACCTCTCTGCGATGTTTGGAAGTGTGTAATGCTACGCACTCCCTCCCCCTGAGCGGTGGTCCCTGCTATCTCCAGCTTGTACATAGTATTTGAAGACAGGTTCTGGATTTCATACTCTGTCATCCCCCCATCTATTTCAGCAACTGGGTGACAGACAAGCATGGAGACGAGTGCAGCAAGTTATTTATTAACACTACAACTGGGGTCAAAATCAAAACCTTCTTTTACAAAGATGAGATATGTCAGGTGTAATGTTCTGGTGCAATGGAGAGGAAAACCATTACAAACAGAGCAGTTCTCTATGTTTACAATGTATGATACTGATTCTTTATTATCTAATAATAAATAATAATAATAAAAAAAACATTAATATTATGATTATTGTTAATCAGAACAAAGTATCTTAACTTATAACCCATTCGTGTCATTTTGAAAAGTTCCATTCACAGGTTTCTAGCAAATTCCCATTGAAGGAACGATTCCGACATTAAAGGCCACACCAACTTCCTATGATCAGGTCCACACACAATGTTCTTCCATCACCAGAGAACCTGAATGTGTTGGTAGGGAAGAGCCCTGCGTGTCCTTTGTGGTCATCACCGGTTACCCAGAAGCACAGGTGGCTCTGAGCCAGGGTCCCTTCACTTGCAATGCTTGACATTAGCACTGGAGGAACAGAATAATAAGATCAACAGCTCGCCTCCAGTATCAGCAAAGCTGCACCCAGAGAACGCCATTCCACATCCAGGGGAGCCACCAACAGGAAAAGGTATTAGAACTAACATTCTGCTGGGACGATTGAAGGCTGCTAGAGATTGGAGAATGCCGGCAGATGTTGGTCAGAACCTTACTTTCACATCTGAGATTGTTACAGCTACCCGTCAACCTGACATTGCCCTGTGGTCAGTCTCAGCACGCCTCGTTCTCCTTGTGGAGTTAACAGACCCATGGGAGGATTCCGTGGATCAATGTCAAGCCTTCATTAGGTGTCGTGAGCTAGTCAATGTAACATTGAAGACAGGAGGTGCCTACCTGATGACCCCTGCAAAGTGCTCCCCCCAGCCCATTCCACACAGCTGCCATGCTAAGGCCCTAGGGAGACCATACTTTGGTTGATCCCTGGAGCCAGCATCGCTGCCATTGTGTATGGTGATGCGCCAGGGGGGGAGCAAATAGGCTGATCCCGGGAGCCAGCATTACACTTCAGACAATAGGAAAAGCACTGAAAGCTCATATATTACAGCGGAACTATATCTTGTTTGGTCCCCAACATGACTAACTAATTTTATCTTGGTGAAAGCAGAGTCAAATATTAGCATGAAGTAAATAACAGCTACTCTCGTAATGACAAAAGTATTGGCACCCTGTCACTGGTTCCAGCACAAATGTGAGCAGCCGGGACACGGAACAGCAAACGTGTTGACGGGATTCCAATTGAGCAGTTAAGCTGGCCCGGTGCCGAGATGATCGGGAGGTCCAGATTGGCTGAGGGGGCGTGCCCGAGGAGGCTTCGCGGAGTTCATAAAGCGTCTGTGCCACAGCTCGAGGCGACTGCACCGCCATGCTACACAGAAGGACACTTTGTTGACATCAAGGAGGAGAGCGTCCACTCTGCAGGATAACTACTACAGAACCCTTCAACTGCAAGACGGTGCCTGTGAAGGCTCTGCTCAGCCAGGACTGTCGTAAAGATCCGGATTCACTGGGAGGCCGGGACTTCAGGAGCCACAGCAGTAGTTTAGTTTAGGGGATGATGATCCAAAAAAGTGTATAGAGAGGGTTTTGTAGCGTAGTAGATTCCTGGAGCTTCTCTTTTATTCAGACTAGCCCTCGCCTTGTGTGGCAACTGTTTATTTTTAGCTTTGTTTTCTTTTTTTTTCTTTATTAAATCCGGCGCTAGGATTACCTTAGCGTCAGGGCCTGTTTTAACAAATTAGACCTTGCTCCAAATCACTTTTCATAAAACAAACCACTAAAATTTGACAAGAAATATAAACAGAATATCTGAAGTGTTCTTAAACAAAATTCTTTGGTCCAATTAGACTAAAATTGAACTTTTCCCCAAAAATGGACCACAGTAAAAAAAAAAAAAAAGGAAAGTCTTCAATGAACAAATGCTCGTACCAACAGTTAAACATGGAGGTGGATCGATCATGATCTGGGTGTGTTTTAGCAGTTCAGGGACTGGAAATATTCATGTGATTGAGATTGAAAACTTGTATCAAAACAAGTACAATGATACCATCTGCTCAAAAGCTGATTGGAAGAGAGTTTGTTTTTCAACACGGCAATGACCCAAAGCATACAGCTAAGAATTCTTGAAGAAAACGAAGATAAAAGTTCTAGAATGGCATTCACAATCACCACATTGCTATCCAATAGAAATTCTTTGGACTGATCTGAAAAAGCTGCAGTCAAGCATTGTGTATCCAATCTGTCTGAGCTGAAGGACATATGCAAGGCAGAATGGGCCCACATTTCACCAACAAGATGTAACATACTGTGCTGGTTAAGAATTATCAGAATTGTTTGATTACACTGTGTAACAAATTTTTTTATTATTTTTTGTTCCTGGGTAGTAAGTGTTATTTCCTAATTGCTTACGCCTCAAAAGTATAGAAAATGGCTATTATTCCCCACAGACTTTGCTTTTGTGACCAGGACAGTGATATTTTGAAATATCATTATTTCCAATGAAAAAACGGGAGTTTTTGTGTCTTTTCGTTCACATAAAGTCAGAAAAAAACAACATATGAATCCAAATTAACATGTATTTATACTAAAGTAATACAAAAATGACTACAAAAGATTTAGAAGTGAGTAGTTTTTTGAGATTTACGATTATACTGTAAATTTACAGTATAATCGTAAATCTCAAAAAATCACTGTCCTCTCTTATGGAATGTTGTTGGGTTTTTTTGTTATCTGTGTAACAATACATCTGGGTTTTAGTTTTTATTTCTGTCGCTTTTTTACTATATTTTTTCAGTGGCCAAATAAGGCAGGCTGCCCTTACAGTTCTTCAACACAACCTTGAAACATCTTGTAAACCCAGTTTAGGAAAGCTGCAAAGGATCAGACGTCACGCAAGGCAAATAGGAATGCTGACAACCAAAATAGCGTGCATCTAAACCAGCCAATGACACTTACACAGGTGACCGGTGTAGCATTGCGGTGTCTGTAAGAAATATTCCATACATTGTCTTCACTTTACCATAATGTGTGCCTTTCTCATATATCAAAATCTGAGAGCCATGAAGCGATGACAATGTATATCCTGGAATGTATCTTTATCTGCAATGCTTGTAAAACTGAACTCAATATGTACCTTGTGTTTGGTTCCTCTCATTCAAAGTAGAATAATAGATGCGGTATTTTAGCAGAAACCCCTGGCAGGCATCAATCGCAATGGGGGTCCATGTGACCAGGACTGAATTATGAGTTGCCTGCATGGAAATGTTGCTTGGGCCATTCTTGGGAGCTGTGAAACCAACCAACAGTAGAAGTCACAAATTATTCAACTCATTTTACAGCTTTTTCATGGCTCTTCAAATGATCTAAACATTGGCAGACATAACCCCCCCCCCACCACCACCACCACCACCACCACCACCACCATGGTTTTGCATAGCATTGACCATAGTTTTCCACAGTTTGTCAAGATTTTTTAATACCTCTCTGTTCTTTGTAAGGCTTAGGCATGCTGTGTCATGCTTTCACTGTGCTTTCTTACACTTTACCACACTTTTACCATGGTAGACTTTTAGAAGGGACTGAATGGTCCATTTTGTGTTTATTGGCTTTAAAAGACTTCTACAACGTACTTCCTTCTGCTAAATACACTTCATATGTTTCAGTTTCATGTTCATGTAAACAATGAACTGTGATTCGGTATCGTGTCAGATTCTTCATTTTACCTAAAAAAAAAAAAAAAAAAAAAAAAAAAAAAAAAAAAAAAAAACAGAAGAAAATCACAAAACAGGGTTTAAGGAAGGTTAAGGTCAATTTTTATTTATTCAATCAAGCTTGCAGTTCTCAAAACTGTTTTAGAGGAAGTAAGGAGTTTATTGACATTTTTCAAATCGTTAAGCTTAAGAATGTTAGAGATATAATATACAGGGTGATGTATAACTGGCGCGACATTGTCGGAGCATCGCGGAAACTGCAAGGTACGTAGACGATGATATGCGAAGTAGGGATGGGTTGGTATACCGGTTTTTCGGTTTACATCTGTTTATTTACATTATGGTATTAATACCGTTCCATTTATCGTATCGTAATATTGTGGTTATTTGCATTACGATTAGCAGGTCACTTGTGATCTTTGCATCGCCCTTTGCTTCACAGCCGCAGCCAGCCTCCCGCAGTAACATTTCAAAGCTGCGCTGGGCTATGCAGAATCTGCACAGATTTCAATGGGTGATGACTGACGTCTACAGCGCATCTCCGGGATTGTGTGCAGCACTGTGCAGAACTGCGGAAATCTGTGCTATAAGAACATGACCAATGTCTCAAACAAAACTAGCACAGACCCGCGACTGCAGCACGATAGCCTACTTGTTATCAACGTAGTTTTGTTTAAACAAGTTATAACAGTATTCCAATTAATTTTCTTAGGTAATTGAAGAAATCTTTTTTTTTTTTTTTTCCCCAAACTCCACATGTGTAATAATCGTTGGAAGCTTACTTGTGCAATGTCGCAATGTAAATCCAATAACACGTTTTAGTATATATATATATATATATATATATATATATATATATATATATATATATATATATATATATTATATATATATATTTTTTTTGCTATACATATTTTATTTATCCGGATGAAAAAATAAATGATTCATCTCTGCTCTTAAATAATAACCTGTATGGGTACATGTTTGTGTTTTAAGCAAAAGACCGATCATTTCCCAATTCTATTTGCCATCAGCTAAACAAAGCATTTATTTATTATTTTTGTTTATTTATTTAATTTTATACGTTAAAATGTTTTAACAAACTACATCAGCACGCCATTATGAGCAAATAATAGATCTTAATACTGCTGTAGTATAACATTGAGAGTGTACAACTTTAGTTTTTTTTTTTTTTTTTTTTTTTTTTTTTAATTATTATTCTAATTGTCTTTATGAAAAAGAAACATACCAAGTTATTTGGCATAGCAAAATACCAAATACCAAATGTTTAAATCATTCTATGAAAGGAAGTGTGTTTTATTGGTTTTATTTTTGTGAATTACGGTAATTTAAATGATTTACATTAGTATTTCTTCTTTTGAGCCTTTATTTGATAGCTTGCATGATGTACTGTATAAAGTGATATTAAGGTTAACAAGGTATTTTTTAAACGGTTATCATACAGCGAAAATTTTATAATGTCCCATCCCTAATGCAAAGGAAATGCCTGACTGAGACGTTATGTGATGCACCGTTTTGCCACCAGAGGGGTTTTCAGGTATAAAGAGGCTGGGTGCTGCAATTCCACTGTATTCACAGCCCCTACTTTGCAAATTATGAATCCCCTGTGTGGGGTGTACACACACACACACACACACACACACACACACACACACACACACACACACACACACACACACACACACACACACACAGAGTAGTGTTCAAAAGTTTGGAAACAACAAATGATTTAGAGCAAGACTAGGGGTGAGGGTTGTATTTCCCATTTTTCCACACTAAATTGACTGAATAGATACGATCCTCTTTAAAAGATAGTCTAAATATTTTAATTATTAGGAAAGGTGGCATAACTGCAATGCACACAAGCCTTTTGTGTACATTCCAAAAAAAAAAAGTGCATTATATCCACAGAGTTTACTATATAATAGTAGACACTATGGATCAGAGACCATAATAAAATCTAATGCACCTTTAGTATAATATGTGAGGCCTACAAAATGATGGCAATATATATCAGATACGATTAACTGGAATTACTGGTATTTTGGCCTTAAAGGAATGTTGCACTGTGTTGGCAATAATGATTCAAAACAGCAAAGCATTTCCAAGTACAGTACAAGCCTTACCAAGGTAATTTTCCGTGATCTTTCTTTTATGGCCAGTATAAGTGCCACAGGATTCCGATGGCTGCGTTTCCAGCACATCTTGGCACTGAGTGCACACTTTCTTGCAATGCTGTTTCTGCCGGATCCTGTCAATCACCACAGTGCGATTCGCTCGATACACTTCTTTTAAAAGGAGAATAAAATAAACTATTAGCTTAAGGTTGTAGAGATGGCATTGTGCTTTGGATGTAGTTCAAATTAGGGATAGCACCGAATAGTCAACTACTAAGATATAGTAACATGACAGTCAGAAACTGGCAGTCCACTGAGCATATGTCACATGATTGTGAAGTGATTGTGAAGCGTGGGCGGTTTAAGATGGCGTTTTCTTGCAATCCATTTTAGAAAATTATTTAAAACAATTCCAAGCAGTTTCACGAAACAATATGTCCACAAAGAGTAGCAGACATTATCAAATACATGTTTTATTAATATTTACTATTAAGTTTATTTAGTGTCTAGTTGACCTATTCTATTTTAACTCACTTATTTGACTCACATTCGTTCTTCCTTCAAATTACCTGTGTGACCAGGGGAGATGAGAATCATGCTCTTACCTGTGTGATCAGGGGAGATGAGAATCATGCTCTTACCTGTGTGACAAGGGGAGATGAGAATCGTGCTCTTACCTGTGTGACCAGGGGAGATGAGAATCGTGCTCTTACCTGTGTGACCAGGGGAGATGAGAATCGTGCTCTTACCTGTGTGACCAGGGGAGATGAGAATCGTGCTCTTACCTGTGTGACCAGGGGAGATGAGAATCGTGCTCTTACCTGTGTGACCAGGGAAGATGAGAATCGTGCTCTTACCTGTGTGATCAGGGGAGATGAGAATCGTGCTCTTACCTGTGTGACCAGGGGAGATGAGAATCGTGCCCTTACCTGTGTGACCAGGGGAGATGAGAACAGTTTTCTTTGGTGATTGTCCAGCTTTGTTGAACGCAACCAGTGACACTCTGTATCCTGCATTAGAGATGTTCATGGTATATTCTGTTGTGTTCATTCTGATTGATTTCAGAGATGTTCTGCATTCTTCAGGCAACATACTGATGGTTAGGTTATACTCAATCTCCCCTAGAGAAGCCATAGCATTGTGAGGAGCCTGGAGAAGACAATGTAAAGATGGTCAAAATCTTCACAGGGAAAATATATGAACTGAAACATTTAGTAGTACAAATGTAACAATGCTGCAGCTCTACCCTGATGATGATGGCTCAGTCAGTAACATGACAAAGTGTAATACAACATAGAAACCTTCATTAACCTAATGTAGCACCAGATATCAGGTTTTAAAATACATGCTTGCTATAACATGTGTTTCTTTGTGAATAACAAATGAAAGTAAAGAACAGGTAAGATTTATGGATTATTTTGTTAGTTACAACTCTTATTTTTACCTCTTTTATTTAATTCATAAACTCTGGAAACAAAATCTCCACCACATCTCCCCAATCTTTTTGCTTAAATACTACATGATATGATCTAATTGATCTCAATTGGTACAGTAAATGTGTTCATCGCTATGCTACTATATTTTCATTAATTTTGTTACCGTCCATTTTAGAATCAATGATCGGGTGCCACTGGATTCCAGTTTCATTAACACAAAGTGCAACTGTGGAGGCTCTTGAATTTCTGTAGAAGAGAAAGAAATACACACAACAGGTTCAGAAACTCTGACTGTAAAAAGAACAGAAGAAAAGTTATGAATGAAAGGAGGCTGTTCAGCCTATCAGTGCTCGTCCGGTTCCTAGTAGCTGATTGATCACAAAACTGTCTAGTCAGCTTATAGGATCCCAATTATTCAGCTGCAACGTTGTGGCTAGGCAACCCATTCCATACCTTCACCACTCTTTGTGTAAAGAAATGTCTTCTACCCTTTGTCCCATGTCGGTCGCCAATCAATTTCCACCTGCGTCCTCAGGCCCTAGTCCCTGTTGAACTTACCCATCCTTTAAACTGCCAGCTTTCCTGAGCTAAACATATTTTCATATTTTGATTTTACCCCAGCAAAGCTGAATTTCACTTGAATCTCTAATTGAGTCTCTAATTCAAAAATAACCCACAAAATATCGGGAAGCGCCTAATCATTGATCTTTTCGTCCCGGTGGGCAGTTCCTCCGGTCTCAACGCCCTAATTCCCCTCAATTAACTCTCGCTTTGTTACATTACAGCTTCCGACCCTATTAATCCATCAAAGCAGCAGGCCACCGTGCTTAGCTTTCAGAAGCAAATATTTTAGTCGTGCCTTCCTTGGAATCACCTCGGTCCCGTCAATCCGAAACCAGCCTCCCACTCGACAAATCCTGGAGTACATTTGTCAGCTCATTATCAACTTCCAAGTATTTTCAATTTCTAAACGCAACCGGTTTTCTCCCTTCAGACACTTCAATTTCGCAATTTGCATTATTCCAAGGCAGAACATTCATATCACGCATTCTCTCTCTTTCCTCAACTGTAATATATATATCTTTCAGAAGCAAGAAAGCCTCCGCCAGAGCTTTCAACGCTCCAGCTTTCCTCTATACTCGGATCATGGCAGCCATTTCCACGGTCAAGGCTAATGCTAAATCCCATCTAGTATGTCCACTCATCCTCTCAAATACTACAACATTAATACATGCTGAGAGATGTGGTATGAGACTGGAATCTGTCTTGATTATGAGTTAAAGAGTTCCACTATTAGAAGAATGACTGGAGTTGTGAAACCCAAATCTCTGAATGTGAATTCACCTTTTCCATTCCAAGCAGACATGACAGTAGCAAACCACTGATCGATCCTGTATTAACCAACACATAGGATGTTCGGCATCTCATCTCTAGACATCAGAATGTGGTACTCCTTGCTGCAACACTGGAACACTCAATGAATGTAGTTCCGGCTGCTCATCTTCAATACAGATCACCAAGTCACCTTAGCAAGAACATCAACTGCCGCTGCAGTTTTCTGCATCCACCCCTCCGTCCTCAAAAAAAAAAAAAAAAAAAAAGTCATGTTCCTAGGTCTCCTAAAGACATGCAGAACGGAAAGCTAGGCTCCAGATCCGCACTTATCTGTGATGGTGGTGATAGACCGCTGCAGGTTTGAGAAAGGCTACACGCTGCTCTCACTGGATTGCAAGAGCTACATATGCTGAAAGTGAAACAGTCATACTTAATGCAAGAAGCTTTGGCAGCGGACCAAGACGCGTCTTCACTGTTATCCCAGTGAGGGAAGAATGCTGGATAGCTACTCTAAGGAGCAGTACTTGGAAGTGACGTTAGCCGCATTAAAGGAGGAATTGGTCCTCAAGTTCCGGAGCCTGGTTCCCAATGCAGACTCTCGCCACCCCCCTTCAAGGACCTGATGTTCATCTGAACTCTCTCCATTCTCCTCTGTTCCGCACGACAGTTCATGTCTGAGGCTTTAGCTCCTTCCACCCAGTCTGCCTACTCCACTGCCTGGTCAACATTCCTCCTATTCTGCACCCAGAACCGGATGTTTTATTCAGTCAGCAACCTAGACCTCTTCCTCGTATTCATTACCTACCTATGAGTCTTCTTGAATCTCCTCCCTTTATCTATCAGATCCGACATCTCCGGCATTCAACATCAGTTCTGTCTTTCGTCCATCCCTGCTCCACAGCTCCTGTCCGTCCCGACTATCCGCCGTCCTTTGACTTCTAATCTTCTCGCTCAGGAACGGCTGCTATAATCCATCGGATGACCCCAACATGGAGGTGCTGTGCCTATGCATTCTTCGGCTTTCTTCGTTGTTGAAAATTCTCGGTTCCTTCTCCATCCAGCATTCCAGCGCTTGGCTTGCGACACTATCCCAGCTTCCCGGTGATCACTTTATCCTTCTCCTGAGGTCCTCCAAGGCGGATCAACTCCATAGAGGTCACTTCATCCAGCTGTCAAAGATTCATTTCTCTCTCTGCCCCAGCTCTGCTTGCCAGGTATCTTGCGACCAAGAGCTGTCTTCCCTCAGATCCTCTGCTCTCAGACCACTCGGGTTCTATTATCTCCAGATACTGCCACCTCAGCTGCTCGTGCAGGGGTTAATCAACGCACAATTAAATCCCTGGGATGTTGGTCTTCTGCCGTAGAGACCTATATCAGGATGACTTTTTGGACATTACAGCTGCCCAACAATCCTTGGTTAGCATACCTCCCCATGTCCTTTTTGTTTACCAGTTCACGTTTAAGTGTGCGGCATGCAGTTCTTTCCTGTCCCATGGGTAAGGGTTCTGCAGGGAGCCGGGAGGCCATTTCTGGGGGGGAAGTGAGCCTCACTCCCCCGACCGGGCCTGGCTCTGCCGCCCAGGTTCCTCGTAGGTCAGAGAGGACCCCCGGCCACACCTATTCTTTCGCAGCTTGTGCGCTTTAGCCTCAGCGAGGCTTTAATCTATATTGCTTTCTCTTAAATCTGGGGGGGGGGGGATTTCCTCTATTTCCTCTAACCTGGTAGCCATGGAAAGTCACTAATTGGAATGAGGAAGTTCAAGACAAATTAGAAGGTCTGTCAATTTTGATGAAGAGCTTAAAACAGTTCAAAGCACTATCCAATAATAAATCGAGTGGAAACAATCGCAGCGATTGCGAATACCATAACAAAATGAACACATTAAAAACGGTTAAGAAAAACTGTATTAGAAGCTCTTGAATGTAATTGATGTATTTATAATATGAGGCTTTTTATAGGAAACAGCAATAAATGGTTTACCTGCTGGAACAAACGTAATTGAGCTCCATTCACTCCAGAAACCCCACAGCTCTGTATTTTTCTTGGGTATTGTCCGGATTTGAAGCTCGTAGGCTGGCTGACTGTCCACCTGCACACTGCAATGCTCTGGAGGGGAGACGGAAATAGGAGGTCTCTTTCAATTGAACTTCCTGGGTCATTGTATTCAGCAGTGTCTTCTGGGTCAAAGCATGATACGACCTGAAAGCATGTCAGTGAATGCGGGAAGCAGCCAGACAAGGGGATAATGTGACTTTCCAGCGTCTTATAAACAGATTTCTTTAGCATAGTGTAGTACCATATATCTTACAATGAAAATACATGGTTGCTATAACGTGTTTCTTTCAAAGCTGCACATTTGAGCTCTGCATAATGAATGGATGTGCATGACAGTCATTTAATGGAGATATTTGGTAAGCTACAATTTAAACTTACCACTTTAAACTTATTGGCTGTGAGAAATTGTAGTGCTCTTACCTGAAGTCTCTTTTTTTGAGGTTGTTTCACATGTTCCCTAAAATGACATAACAGTATTTCAATTAAATCATTTCCAGCTTGTTCTATAGAGTGCAGTTTAGTAACACACCAATACATTGGATGTTCTGCAGAACCATTTTACTATTGATTACAAAATAAAATGGTATTAAAATACAGATGCATGTTGCAATGTCTCTCTCTTGTTGTGCAGTAGTCTTTCTGTATATAATATTGTGTATGTAGTGTATGGTTGGTTGAGGGATTCTTACATTGTGCCAGTGGGAATCATTCAATCTTCTGATGTGAATCTCATTGAGGGAGCCCCCCATTTCATTAGCTGCTTTCTTCCATGACAGATGAAGGTTTCCAGAAGATTTATTCATTTCCAAAACCACCGGAGGGTCAGGCTTCACTGCATACATGAACACACATGCATGCATTACTATTATCAGATTTTCAGTCACTTAGAAGTGTATGGTTCCTTTTTCTGACAATGGAATGTGGTAACGCAATGCATGTTATGTGAAAAATAACGTTCCTTTTGGTTACACTTAAAAAAAAATGACTACAGCTGGTGCGTAACATTGAACCCAGAAAGTGCTTCAACAGCGCAGTTCAAACCTTACATGTCCCACAAACACACTTTTCTTATCATTGTGAAAATTATGTCAGAGGAGGGAACGAATGGGTTTGATAGCTGGATCTTTAAGGAATATTTGCAGCTGCAGCCCAACCAAACCAAAAAAACAAGCAAAAAACAGCTCTATAAAATGTTCATGGGAAGTGACTATCGCAGCTGTAACTGTAACTAGTTACAATTTTGTTCAAGTTGTAACTATAGCGATTACTGTTTAAAAGTAACAAGCACATAGAGAGTAGAATTGAAAAAGGAGTGTTCAGAAAATGTTTTTCCCTAACAAACAAATTATCATGACAAAATGAGAAATGAGAATATATAGGTGGGGTTTACTGGGATCATTTTGTTAGCACCATTTACTTTATTTATTACAGACCAAGATAACCATCTTTAAGCATGGAGTTTGAAAAACACTTATGAAATTTACCAGCTTTTGTGAGATTAACGGTAATATTCCTGGATATGATGTTTGTGTTGGTTGCTCTCGCTTGAACCCAGAACGCCATGTTGAGTTTCATCTGCAAGTCATATCGTTTAACACAGCAGGAAGTGGAGGTCCCAGCATCAAAGGAAAGGCAGTCTTTACCTTGAGCACTAAAAAACATCAGAAGAGGTCAATTTGAAAAAGACCCCTCAGGGCAGATTGTTTGGTACTTGGATGGATGTCTATTCCATATTTTAATTTGTTAAATTAAAGGGATACATTTGCACCAGAGTTGCAGAAATTACAGTTGCGCACCCTAGTGGTCATTTCGAAGACCATTCCCATAAGGTTGCAAAGGTTAATTATTTGAATAATCATAGCAATGACATATAGATTATTTTACAAATTTGCAATGGACTTTCTCTGGTTGAGTATTTTGATTGTGTCTGTCTGCTATGAACTAATCAAATAATCTTACTGTCGGTCACACTTTTATAAGCAGCTCTGGGTAATTAACATCAGAATGACCTTGACTCCCATTCTGTTTCATTCATTCATGACTGGTTACATTTCAAAAGCCCTCGTTAGTCCTTGTGAAGCATGCCATTACAGGTGTGTGGAAGTGCAGTTGTAAACCATTGGCATAGGGATTTTATTTTAGAGCATTAATAAATAGTTTAAAAAAAATTCCGAGCTGTTTTTTAAATCTAGTGCACAAGCAGCAAAGCACTTGAGTGTATCGACTGTAGATTCTCAAAGATATCTTGAGTTTCTTTGAATGGCTTTGTTTTAACAAGTCCCCAGGATGTGATGAAACAGAAATTGAATCTGAACATCAAGGAGAACTTCATTGGTTAAGATGGCAGTGAGGAGAATACAGTGGTTGAGGTTGCAGTGAGGGGAATGCAGTGGTTTAAGTTACAGTGAGGGGAATGCAGTGGTCGAGGTTGCAGTGAGGGGAATGCAGTGGTCGAGGTTGCAGTGAGGAGAATGCAGTGGCCGAGGTTGCAGTGAGGGGAATGCAGCGGTCAAGGTTGCAGTGAGGAGAATGCAGTGGTCGAGGTTGCAGCGAGGGGAATGCAGTGGTTTAAGTTACAGTGAGGGGAATGCAGTGGCCGAGGTTGCTGTGAGGAGAATGTAGTGGCCGAGGTTGCAGTGTGGGGAATGCAGTGGCCGAGGTTGCAGTGAGGGGAATGCAGCGGTCAAGGTTGCAGTGAGGAGAATGCAGTGGCCGAGGTTGCAGTGAGGGGAATGCAGCGGTCAAGGTTGCAGTGAGGAGAATGCAGTGGCCGAGGTTGCAGTGAGGGGAATGCAGTGGCCGAGGTTGCAGTGAGGGGAATGCAGTGGTCGAGGTTGCAGTGAGGAGAATGTAGTGGCTGAGGTTGCAGTGAGGGGAATGCAGTGGTCGAGGTTGCAGTGGGGAGAATGCAGTGGTCGAGGTTGCAGTGAGGGGAATGCAGTGGTCGAGGTTGCAGTGAGTAGAATGCAGTGGTCGAGGTTGCAGTGAGGGGAATGCAGTGGTCGAGGTTGCAGTGAGGCGAATGCAGTGGCCGAGGTTGCAGTGAGGGGAATGCAGTGGTTTAAGTTACAGTGAGGGGAATGCAGTGGCCGAGGTTGCAGTGAGGGGAATGCAGTGGTCGAGGTTGCAGTGAGGGGAATGCAGTGGTTGAGGTTGCAGTGAGGGGAATGCAGTGGTCGAGGTTGCAGTGAGGGGAATGCAGTGGTTGAGGTTGCAGTGAGGGGAATGCAGTGGTCAAGGTTGCAGTGAGGAGAATGCAGTGGCCGAGGTTGCAGTGAGGGGAATGCAGTGGCCGAGGTTGCAGTGAGGGGAATGCAGTGGTCGAGGTTGCAGTGAGGGGAATGTAGTGGCTGAGGTTGCAGTGAGGGGAATGCAGTGGTCGAGGTTGCAGTGAGGGGAATGCAGTGGTCGAGGTTGCAGTGAGGGGAATGCAGTGGTTCAAGATACACTGAGGGGAATGCAGTGGTCGAGGTTGCAGTGAGGGGAATGCAGTGGTCGAGGTTGCAGTAAGGAGAATGCAGTGGTCGAGGTTGCAGTGAGGGGAATGCAGTGGTCGAGGTTGCGTGCCTGTCCTGGCTGGTTCTTTCCCTCACCAGTAGTGAAGAGTGTACTGAGCCCTGAGCATGGCTCTACCTGACTTCCAGGTACAAAGGAGAGGATCGTCGGGGTGTGTTGTCTTTTTATAGCACTCTAAACCACAAAGGCCTTCGCAATCTTCTGGAAAGACAACACCATTATTATTATTATTAGTAGTAGTAATAGTATTTTAATGTTAATATTTGGTTGTTTTCACATGATCAGTTCATCTGCTAATGTTCAATACATAAATCACAAATATCAATCAAGTGGACCAGATAGATGGGCCAGGTAAAGATTAAATAAATACTGATATGAAACAACACATTTGGGAACTCATGGTTAATGTTTTAGTCAAATTCCACATCCCTAAAATAATAAAAGGTTCTATTCAATATTTCAATGAATTCTGAATATATATTATAGCTAATTCTTTACAAATTAATAATTTATAGAACAGATTTATTCCAAAGGGCTAATATCATGATTCATATTCCTTCTAGAAAATAATATATTTTATTAGCTATAAGAAGTAACGTGTGTAATAATTTGTACTGTGGTTTAGTAACTTTGCCTGTGTGGAAATCTCCTAAGAGTGCAGAATGAGTATTAAAGCATTAGACACCTGCCTAAACATTATGATCCAATAATAAATTCGTTTTTTACAACTCGTGAATTATACAACTCAACCTGGTAATTACTATACAGTCATGTGCAAATGTATTAGAGCATCTCAAGATGTGTCAGTTATATTCTTCACACTGTATATCCCTACCTGCATAGTCAATGCTGTAAACATATACTTTAATTAGGCATCTTAAGCAACTAAAAGTCTCATGCATTTTATCATTTGTGGCTCTGTGTTCCTTTTCTCTTATTATTTTAAAATAATTGCATGTGTGGACTTTAAAGTCATTAATTAATTAGACAATCACTAATTTGCCTATTTTTACAGTTTTCCCAGATTTTCAGTTACAGTGGATTGATCTAATTTGTACAACAAATCAAAATTACAGGAGCAATGGGGTGTACACTGCTCTTGTGTTCTTTAAACACAGAATATGCAGATACAACTAAAGACACAATACCTGTTATTTCCTTTGCAGGTACCTGGTGCCCACTTGTGCAGAGATTGATATCTTCACAGCACTGAGTGTTGAAACCTGCTGTACAATTAACAGAGTCCACGGTGTTCCAATGAAGAGCCCCAGTCAAATACTCTAAAAGGTGAGTGATTTATTGTGATATTTTGTGAAAAATAAACGTCAAAAAGGAGCAAGTCTTCTTATAACATTACTACAGCTCGGTATCCTTTCCTGCCTTTCTGAAGAGGTTCCGATTGAGATAACTCTCAAACTTGTTCATGTGAGCACAAGTGCTCTAAGAGCTGTAGTAATACCAAACAAGGTCATACCAAATTAGAATAACGATTTAGTAAGCCATGAGAGGAGGAACATTTGCTACATCTCTTGTGTACATTACCTGTTGATCAAGGTCACCTAGTTTTCATGAGATTAAAGTGATTGCTGTAACAGCCAGGGGTATCCTTTATTTCCTGTGCAGGTGACAACTGCCACTATGCCACTCAAATTGTGCTTCCATTGAATTGGGTCACTGCTTGAAAGAGAGCTGACTGATAAAATGCAATCTACTGTGGTAAACTTTTCTTTGGATATTAAGGGGAAATTATAGTTAAATGTCATTTTTTTTAAAAGATTAGTAAATACTTTTTTTTTATCTGTTTGACGAATAAAATTAAGTTTGATATGTAAGCAACTGTTCTGGGCTATTGGTGGTTTCATAATTATCAAACTTCGTTTTATTCATAAAAATTGACTTTGTAAAAACATCTATTTTATTTGATTTACATGAACTATGACAGGATTTTTAATGGACCTATTTTACTTGGACTGATCAACCAGCACAAGTCCCCTATACCAGTACAACCAGTGGAAAATCAGTAAACCAGCAGCTCTGATAAATGATAAATTGTAACATAGTTTTATTACATCGATAAAGTTAAACACTCAATAGTACAGAATTTAGAAATACCAAAGCAAACTTAATGTCAATGTCTTCAAAAAGATTGTGGAATTTATTAAGTTTCTTCTAGTATTTCTAAATGGTTTTATTACAAACTATGATTTATATAAAAAATACACAATATTACAAAATACGTGCCCACTTTCAATCTTTTATCTGGCTTGCCGAATGTGGTGTTGTTATGGTTTAAAGGCAGATACCACGAGATAACACTAACTTTTTTTATCTGATAGAGGGCTGCTATGAATAAAAATGTGCAAGTAGATAATCTTACCTTCCGCTGAAAACAACAGTATAAAGATAAGAAGTAGCATCTTATTTCTGAGTCCAAGTGCTTTTGAAGCAGTTTTCCTGTGTCTAGAACTCATCTCAGTCATTCTTCTTCTTTGACTGCTACAACTGAAAACCAAACTCATGTGCTCTGCGTTTCTGGTAAGAGACGTGTGTCTAATGTCACTGTGTTCTCATATATTCCAAAGTGCGTAAGCCATTTGCATAGGCTGCAGGTATTCACACTTTTAGTAAAACCACAGACCACACTTACTGAGGGGAGAGCAAGAGTGAAATATAGTTGTAATAGTATAGTATATAATTAGAATGACTTTGCTGTAATTATAACTGCAAAAAAAAAATCTATAAATATTCATACATTCACATTACATACTGTCTGGCCACTTTATTAGGACATGTTCCTTAATAGCGGGTTAGGTCACCGTTTGCCCCGATCCCAGCCTTGACACAAAGTGGCATCAACTCCACAGGATGCTGGAAGGCGTCTCAAATCCATTCAGACATATTTTATACCACGCAACTGGAGAGGTAGGCAGAGGGTGGTGAAAACAGATGCTTCATCCCACACTTGCTCAATTGGAATGAGATCCAGGGATTGTGGTGGCAAAGAACTCCTTAAAAACTAAAACCTTTAAATGCTGGTTCGGTGGATGGGTGCATTATCATCTTGAAAGTAGCCATCAGTTAATGCAGAAATATATTAAAACCATGTCTACTATGTGTGTGTGTGTGTGTGTGTGTGTGTGTGTATATATATATATATATATATATATATATATATATATATATATATATATATATATATATATATATATATATATATATATATATAGTTTTATACTACATAGTATAAACTATATAATTATGAAGTGTTTACAATTGAGTATGTAACCTTTACTGCTGTTTTATAAAATTAATGCACAGTGGAACATATTTAATGCAACAGAGGGCCTTTTACATTTTGTTTTACAAGTTATCATTTTCAAATTAAAATAGTACTGATAAGAACCCTGGGACAGAGTGGTATCCTATCGGAACAGAAGGGTAGGGTTTCTAGGGGCAAATACAAAGTGATGCCCCCCAACCTCAGTATTGTATTTCCTACAAACTGCAAACCGGTAAACCTGGAAATAGTTGCGCGGGGGAGTAACCACACTGAGGATATGATGCAGTGGTTTCGATTTCAAAGTGGGTCGGTGACTGATTATGAAAATAACTAATGACGTGGAAAGCATTAAATCTTAAAAAAAAAAAAGTCTAGTGCTGGGAAAGGTTGAACAGCCAGTCAGTGTGATACCAGTTGAGGCTTCATCATTCCAAAAAGCCAATTGAACAGCCAGTCAGTGTGATACCAGTTGAGGCTTCATCATTCCAGGAAGACAATTGAACAGACAGTCAGCATGATACCAGTTGAGGCATTCATCATTCCAGGAAGACAATTGTTTTTTTAAATTCAATTGCCCAGTTATTTTACCCTCATTTTACCATTTTACCCCTAGTTCAAATTTTCAGTTTTGCTCTCTGACACAGATCAGGAAGTCTGAAGGCTCCTGCAGGAGTCTGCTTGAGCTCACCAGGCTCCTGGTCAGTAGGGGATATTGTAGGAGCGACATTCCTGATGATTTTTGTTTCCTAGTGCCACAGTCAGTGCTCCCTATAGAATCCCCAGCGAAGATCAGTAACTGCACTCCCCTGACTGTATGATTAATTCTGCACACCACACAGTCGTGCCTTTACCAGGGGAGACCTCGGGGACCCCTGCGATCCCCTGACTGCATGTCACAGGTTAATTAAGTATTTTACTTAAATTCAATACCCTTCAAAATACATAAATCTAAGACAAAATGGCCTTTCACAAAATGAACGTAGTTCTTTCAGTTTTGGTTCAAAATAGAGCGATAATTTTATTAAAAAGTTCATACTAATATTTTGAAGAGTGAATAAAGTTTATTAGATAAACTGATTAAACACTATTTCTCAAAACCTTAAAAGTCTATTCTTCAGTTAAGTGTAAATCCTCGAGCAGGTTCAGAAGCATTTAAACTAGAAAGGAAGGGGGGAGAAATCAACAAAAAACAGAAGGGAGACCGCATCAAAACAAGAACAACAACTCAGGTAAGACAACCATTAAATGTATTTATCTAAATGCTAGAAGTATCAGAAACAAAATTCTAGAACTTGAAGCTACTGCACTAACAGGTAACTATGATGTGATAGGTGTTACAGAAACGTGGTTGTCTGAGAGTGATGGGGACGAATATAATATTTGTGGGTATACACTGTATAGGAAAGACAGGCAGGACAAAAGAGGAGGAGGGGTAGCGCTATACATAAGAAACAGTCTTGAAGCCCAGGTGTTAAACCTGGACAAAGAAAATAAAACCGAATATGGGTCAGAATAACGGACAAAAATTCAAAGGGCATAATAATAGGAGCATGCTATAGACCACCAGATTCAGACGGTGAGCACAATAATCTGTTATACAATGACATTAGAAATGCATGTAGCAAAGGAGAAGCCATACTAATGGGAGATTTCAACTTCCCACAAATAAAATGGGAAAACCCGGTGGGTAGCGCGAAGGATGAAATAGAAATGGTGGAAATGACAAATGACTGCTTCCTAACACAATTTGTCAAGGCACCGACTAGAGGGGAGGCATGCCTTGATTTAGTCTTTTCAAATAACGAAGATAGACTAACTAAAACAGAGGTCAGAGAACCACTGGCAAACTCAGACCACAACATGGTCTCATTTGAAGTGTTTTTTAAAACCCCAAAAGTAATGACTAAAGCTAAGGTTTCCAATTTTAGAAAAGCAAACTATGAAGGTATGAAACAGAGACTAACAGAAGTAGATTGGAGTAAAAAATAGAAAACACTCACAGAAGAAGGATGGTTGTTCTTCAAAAATGTAGTACTAGAGGCGCAAAACAATTACATGCCTAAAGTAGACAAATCTAAATGTAAAACTAAATTGCCAAAATGGTTTAATAGATCAATTAAAAAAAAATATTCAGCGAAAAAAAGCACTTTACAGAGCATTAAAAAAGGACCAAAAATAAAGTATGCAGAAAGAGTACACAGAACTGCAAACGCAAGTCAAAAAGGAAGTTAGAAAGGCCAAAGAGAAAAATAGAAATGAACATTGCTAAGGGAGCTAAAACCAATTCCAAAGAGATACAAATGGCAAAATCACAGATGAAGAAAAAAATAGCAAATATATTAAATGATTACTTTTCACAAGTTTTTACAAAGGAAGATACTGACAACATGCCCCACATGTCATCCAGTTCCTATCCAGTTTTAAATAACTTTAGCAGAAGTGTTAAAGGGACTAGGAGCTCTTAAAATAAACAAATCCCCTGGGCCGGATGAGATCCTCCCAGTAGTACTCAAAGAAATAAAAGAAGTAATTTACCAACCGCTAACCAAGATCATGCAGCAGTCTCTTGACACAGGGGTGGTACCGACAGACTGGAAAATTGCAAACGTAATACCGATCCACAAAAAGGTAAACAAAACTGAACCAGGTAACTACAGACTAGTAAGCCTGACTTCTACTATATGCAAACTTATGGAAACTATAATAAGATCCAAAATGGAAAATTACCTATATGGTAACAGGGTCCTGGGAGACAGTCAACATGGTTTTAGGAAAGGGAGATCGTGTCTAACTAACTGATTTTTTTGACGATGCAACATCGATAACGGATAATTGCAAAGCATATGATATGGTTTATTTAGATTTCCAGAAAGCTTTTGACAAAGTCCCGTACAAAAGATTAATTCTCAAACTGAACGCAGTTGGAATTCAAGGAAACACATGTACATGGATTAGGGAGTGGTTAACATGTAGAAAACAGAAAGTACTGATTATAGGAAAAACCTCAGAATGAAGTGTGGTAACCATTGGTGTACCACAGGGATCAGTATTAGGTCCTCTGCTATTCCTAATCTACATTAATGATTTAGATTCTGGTATAGTAAGCAAACTTGTTAAATTTGCAGATGACACAAAAGTAGGAGGAGTGGCAAACACTGTTGCAGCAGCAAAGGTCATTCAAAATGATCTAGACGAAATTCAGAACTGGGCAGACACGTGGCAAATGACTTTTAATAGTGAAAAGTGTATGGTACTGCACGCAGGAAATAAAAATGTACAATATTAAAAGCATATGGGAGATACTGAAATTGGAGAAGGAATCTATGAAAAAGACCTAGGAGTTTTTGTTGACTCAGAAATGTCTTCATCTTGACAATGTGGCTAACAAGATGCTCGGATACATTGTGAAAAGTGTTGAATTTAAATCAAGGGAAGTAATGTTAAAACTGTACAATGCACTAGTAAGACCTCATCTTGAATACTGTGTGCAGTTCTGGTCACCTCGCTATAAAAAAGATATTGCTGCTCTAGAAAGAGTGCAAAGAAGAGCGACCAGAATTATTCCGGGCTTAAAAGGCATGTCATATGCAGACAGGCTAAAAGAATTGAATCTGTTCAGTCTTGAACAAAGAAGACTACGTGGCGACCTAATTCAAGTATTCAAAATTCTAAAAGGTATTGACAGTGTCGACCCAAGGGACTTTTTCAGCCTGAAAAAAGAAACAAGGACCAGGGGTCACAAATGGAGATTAGACAAAGGGGCATTCAGAACAGAAAATAGGAGGCATTTTTTTACACAGAGAATTGTGAGGGTCTGGAATCAACTCCCCAGTAATGTTGTTGAAGCTGACACCCTGGGATCCTTCAAGAAGCTGCTTGATGAGATTTTGGGATCAATAAGCTACTAACAACCAAACGAGCAAGATGGGCCGAATAGTCTCCTCTCATTTGTAAACTTTCTTATTTTCTTATGTTCTTATGTTCTTAAATAATGAAATTTGCCCTTTCAAATTAATCAGCAGCAGTTGTCAAGGTAGCACCCCCCTTCCCCAGTGTCGACGTAATATTTAAACGTCCCCTTAAAATGTGAAAAACTGAACGTCACTTCTGGCAGTCAGTTGGACTACTAAACCAAACCCAGTGGTCAGTTCTCTTTCTGTGTCTGGATAAACCTGACTCTCCACCCATTTTGTGCCAGACAGGCTCTCAATTCCTCTTTCTCGAGTCTCTGTTCACTTTTACTTCTCTGCAGTCAGCTGTCTTATCAGTCACTCTCACAATATATCTTGTTGTGCGTGCAGTGAACACTCAGCCACTCTCACAGTATATCTTGTTGTGTGTGCAGTCTATCCTCAGCTAGATTGCTTCTTGTCAGCTGTGCAGCCCCAGACCTGTAAGCCTCGATTGTGCGTACCTCCCGAACTGAAAACTCAAGCACTTAGAGACCCGGTAGCTTCAAATAACACAGTCTTAGTTTCTTCACTATTCACTCGATATATGATGTGGTTCTTATTGTCAAAGCTCTACAGGTAGACAATCTGCTAGCTCTGATTTGTGAATTTCTGCCTTGATTGACAGTCCGCAAATACTCCCTTGCTGCACGTTATTTTCCTACAGTTACAGCTGCCGCCAGCGCCTGCTTTTCACTATTAATAGAAAAAAATACATAGAATGCCACTGCTCCTCCGGGACTGTGTGGGCCGCGGACCACAGCTTGGGAACTCCTGCTCTAATGCATATGCACAAGTATTTTGTATTTGATGAGTGAGGTACTTTAACTATGAGTTCAAGAGCTTCTCTTCGGTTCAAATTGCCTGCCATGTTCTGTAGGCTAGATCAGCCAAAGTGTCTTTATATTAGTAAGCTCCAGCAACATCTAGTGCACAGCAATATATTGCTAGTAAAATAAAAGAAAAAAGAAACTTGATCAATAGTGTCAGGTCACTAGATGATGTTGGCTCTTAGTTATTTATTTATTTATTTAAAATTTGGAATTAGTTTTCTTATTTTCTCCCCAATTTGGTAGTCCCAATTATTGTTTATTTCAACCAGGCTCACTGTAAAAAGAATTGCTCAGCATGATTGAAAACATTTTTTAAACAGTTAAGGGGACAGAAGAAATATAAAAATGAAATTTATGGCTATTTTAATGTTGACCTGGTTTCTTTCATACAACATATATACCATTAAATATGAATGGTATAAACTTATACTTTATGAAGTGTGTGAAAGCCAAGTGATCTGATGTAGGTTTGTTTCTCATACAACAAATGTTTGATGTCTGAGCTAGTGTGGAAAGTTGAAATTAAAGACAGGATTTTAACTTTTCAATGTGTAATGACAAGAAGCCTTTTTTTTTGGGACCCCCTCCGTTTCTCAGCCTGTCGTGTGCCGGGTCCTGGCTGTGCGATTCACATGGAGATTCCAGAGGGAACATCACATTGGCTCTGGCTCTCCTGCTCCCAGGATGCAAAACTAGCAGGGACTGTTTCTACTCAAAAAGCTACAGTGGCCCTATCACAAAGACGTCCAGAGTGGGGGACGTCAGACCAGAAACAGGAATCAGGAAATAAACGACAAAGAGGTGGAGTCGGTGGAGCTGAGCAATTGGTACTGTTCAGCATTTAATATTTTAAACAAGCAGAAAATAAAAGGTTGCAAAGACAAACAAGACACAGGACACAACACTGGTAGCCAAAATAAACAGACAAACAAATACCACATCCAGGCGATGCGGAGCAGCAGGCAACCCCAGGCGATGCGAAGCGGCAGGCAACCCCAGGCGATGCGGAGCGGCAGGCAACCCCAGGCGAAGAGAGGCAGGCATCCTTGGGCGAAGCGAGGCAGGCATCCTTGGGCAAAGCGAGGCAGGCATCCTTGACAAGCTGGGGTGCGGGTGTTGGCCCTCTTCTCAGCCACTGTGGCCAGGGCGGTTCTTCCCCGTGCTTCCCTCAGCAGCTTATGCAAGGGCTGCTGAGGACCTCCAGCATCTATTCCTGTCCTTCTGGTGCAGGGAGAGGCAGCTCCTGCTCCTCTCCCCCTGATGGTGATGGAGGCAGAGGCAGCTCCAGCTCCTCTCCTAGTGATGGTGGGGGAAGTGATACCAGCAGGCATTCATCCTCTGCTGGTGGGGGAAGTGATACCAGCAGGCATTCATCCTCTGCTGGTGGGGGAAGTGATATTAACAGGCATTCATCCTCTGCTGGTGGAAAGGGACCCAGTAGGCATTCACCCTCTGCTGGTGGACGGGGACCCAGCAGGCATTCACCTTCTGCTGGTGGACGGGAACCCAGCAGGCATTCACCCTCTGCTGGTGGACGGGAACCCAGCAGGCATTCACCCTCTGCTGGTGGACGGGAACCCAGCAGGCATTCACCCTCTGCTGGTGGAGGTGGCAGAGTTAGAGGCAGCTCCTGCTGCTCTGCTCCTGCCGATTGAGGTGGCGGAGTCGTATAGTCTCCTGGCGACAGAGGTGGGAGCGGCGTGTAGTCTACCCTTGTTACAGGGGAGTGGTGCGGCTCTCCCTCACTTGCAGGGGACTGGTGGGACTCTCCCTCTGGCGCTGGAGATGGCAGCAATGGCTCCTCTCCCTCTGGCGCTGGAGATGGCTCCTCTCCCTCTGGCTCTGGAGGCGAAATCAGCACAGACTCCTCTCTCTTGGGTGGTGGACGCACAGACTCCTCCCTTTTTGGCTGTGGAGCTGGCATTCATTTCTTCCCCTTTCTTTGGGCTGGTCTCTAGGCCTTCAGGCGAAGGCACTTCTCTGCATCCTCCACCTCTCCCTGATCGAGGGCCTTCAAAAAGAGACGGTCTTCATAGGAGCAAACTTCCTGGAGGTTCCCATACTCCATGCAAGAGGCACACCATGGAGCCCCTCCTTCCTTCAACTCCTCCTGGCGATTATGCCATGGCTGCCTTTCTTCCTCCCATCCCATTTTTTTTTTTTTTTAAAACAAGAAATTGCGGTTCCTGCTCTGGTCTGCGTCTAGGAGCTGCTGGTAATCCCACGATGACACCACATGTCACAAAGACGGCCGGAGTGGGGGACGTCAGACCAGAAACAGGAACCAGGAAATAAACGACAGAGAGAGGTGGAGTTGGGTGGAGCTGAGCGGTACCAGACCCATTTAATAATTTAAACAAGCAGAAAATGAAATGTTGCAAAGACAAACAAGACACAGGACACGACACTGCCAAAATAAACTGACAAACAAAACGGACTAACACTAAACAAAACACAGTGAGCAGATATTTTTAACGATTATTATTATTATTATTATTATTATTATTATTATTACCTCTGTCTCCAATCCCGTTCTCCACTCACCGAACACACAACACAGAGTGGGTGAAAACATGCAGCTTTTATGCAGCTGTACCGAGACTTGATTGCTAATCAATCATTCAGTTGGAGTCTTGGTACAACTGCAAGTGAATTAATAAGTGCAATTCCCCGTGCTCACATATTATTACGTTTTACTTGCACATGAAGTGCTGTGCAATCCTCATGCCTAAATACAAATATACATTTTAAACACTTGTGTTACACAGACCCGTTTATATCCCATGTACCAATGACTATACACCAACATTAACATGCAACACAAAATACACACAGGGGCGGGCACTTTGCCACAGGCCCCTATTGACCAGGTGCCCAGTGGGCTCCAAGCACACACCTGTAGGGCTGGCCGTTGTTCTCCAGAGGGCGGTAGCTCCATCCGCTGTGGAGATTCTGGGTGCAAAGAGGCAATTGGCTTGCGGATTGGAGGACACCCACTGCGACTGCCGTTCACCTGAGAGGCTGAGGGGAATTGCTGTGGTGAAGGAACATAATTGGACATTCTAAACTCAGAAGGGGCCCTGTGATAAATAAAGAAAGGATCAATGTTGTAAATCTCCCTCCCGATCAGAAAGGGCGTTGTGTAAAGATGGTGGTACGCTGCCTCCTAGATGGACCGCCTTGATGGTAGGTGGAAACTGGAAGGTGACCATATTAGGGGGAGCATGTGTAGTTGCATGTACCCGGAACAACTCCATTGCGATCAGCTGCGAGACAGCCCTCTATTGGAGAAACCATGGCGACGAGTTGATTGTAGGGAGGAGGTCAAGGGGAAGCAGCTACGTCAGTACGACGCTTTGCGCTGAACAAGTGAAACCAGACGGCCAGAGCCTGTAGTTTTTGTTGGTTTGTTACATGTTGTTTGTTGTGTGTTGCAGAGGAGGAGTACGGAGCCAGCCCGCCAGAGCACTGCCCTCACCTCACGACACCAGCACCACCCTGTGGATTAAAGAGCACACTTTAATGCACGGACTGTTGGATTATTATTGTTTCTTTGTTTTGGTCTGTAAACCAGCCGTGTTCTTCCCGATACCATTGCTGGTAGAGGGGTGGTTCTTTTTGGTATTGTTTATTAAAAACACAGAAGTTTTTGGGAACATTACTGTCTGGACAATCGTTTTATTCACCACACCACTCACACCTGTCACAGGCTCATAATGACTTAAATATGTTTAAGTATACACATCGCGATGCATTTCAATAGACAATGTGTATTTATATTGTAATGACCTCAGAAATGCTGGCAGCCCCTTTATGATCCATGGAGGATCTCTGTGATGGACAGGTGACTGGAGTGCTGATTGGGCGAGAGGCAAAGGCTACCGAGAGTTCTCCACCAACCGGATTCTCAGAAGCGAGAGGGAGCAGGTCAGTATATAAGGACTTCAAGCTTGCAATGGGGGTGAGAAGGAGAAGACCACCAAGCCAGAGAAGTGCCAGAGATTCCCAAGTCAGCGAGAGAGGATAGGAGAATCATGGTCGACAGTGTCAAAGGCAGCAGAGAGACTGAGGAGTATTAGGACAGAGGAGAAAGAGGCAGCACGGGCAGAGTTTAGTGAGTTAGTGACAGACAGGAGAACAGTTTCAGTGGAGTGAGCAGAGCAGAAACCAGATTGGAGAGGGTTGAGCAAAGAACAGGAAAGCAGAGAACTGGTGGTGTACTGCCAGTTCAAGGGTTTTAGAGAGGAAAGGTAAGAGGGAGACAGGATGGTAGTTCTGGAGGGAGGTATACAATTTAAAATTTAAAATTTAATTGTCCTGAACTGTTTCCGTACAGTCTATAAAACAAATACAATAATACATTCTAATTATAGTTGTACAAATACAGTCTTTAATTTGTACAAATTTAAAAAAAAAAAAAAAAGAACTCCTTATTTTACAATTAAACAAGGACCCCTGTCAAGCATACGAGTGTCAATCATCTGTAAGAGTCCCCATATTAACCAGTCCTGAGGAAAGAAGTAGACTGTTTCGCCATTTTCTTCAGCCGGATTTGCTGAGTGCAAGTGTTGGCATTTGCGTGATTTGTCATTTTATTGGATGTTGAACTCCAGAACAACGTCACGCTCCAGGGGGGAGGGCGTGGTAGAGTATGCAAGGAATTGTGGTGATTGAAGTGCTGCACTGATGACTACCTCATAATCAAAAGGAATTGAAAAAAAAAAACATGGTAAAAATAGCCAAACCGCCAAAGACAAGATTTACCCACTAGATGCTTTCAAAGCAAGACACATTTGAAACTGTTGTCTGTAAAGGTAAGCATTTCTGCTATTTTCTATTTAATTACTTAGCTTCAATTTCAGACTTGTTTGTATATTTGCTTCAGAGACGGTAAGATATTAAAGTTTTGAATAAGACAGTTGATAATTTTTCAAAGCTACTCGTAGAGTACAGACACGCCAGATGAGGAGACAAGTACTATGAAAAATCCTGGAAATCGCTTTGGATAAGGTGTTATTATTATTATTATTATTATTATTATTATTATTATTATTATTATTATTATTATTATTATTAATGTTTAATCAGGGTGGCTATTACACTTACATTGGCGTAATGTTAGCCTATGACAGACCTTATAACAATGTTGTACCAACGTTCGGCCGATGAGCATAATTATGTTGGTCCAACCAAAACGCTACCAACCGTCCTTATTTTCCTGGGACAGTCCCCTTTTTAGGGAGCCCATCCTGGTGTCCCAACAGGTTTAGTAAAATGTTACTCTTGCCCTGCTTTTGGGTAGTTGTCCCGTCTGTCCCATTCTTCATGAACGTCTGTGTTTGGCAACGATTCCTGTACGTGCACACACGTCACCACACTAGCACACACACGAGTCCTGCACGTGCGCTCACGTCACCACACTAGCACACACACGAGTCCTGCACGTGCGCTCACGTCACCACACTAGCACACACACGAGTCCTGCACGTGCGCTCACGTCACCACACTAGCACACACACGAGTCCTGCACGTGCGCTCACGTCACCACACTAGCAGACACAATTCTTAATAATTCTTAATTCATAATTTCTTTAAGAAATCATTCTAGAAGTCTGTCATCTTACAACAGAAATAGTATGTGCTAATCACCTTTTTTATTTTTGTTATTTTAATTTTCATAGTTTTAAGTTAACTTTGTTGAATATTAAAAATAAAAAGTGATAAAAACATCATTCTTGCTTAACAAATTTTGCTTAACAAATTTAACCTAATTAAAATTTAGCAATCTCTGGTTTTAGATTGATTTTTTATTTATTTATAATCTACTAACAATGACGAGAGAAGAACTTGCATGCATTGCAAGACTCTGTGACAAAGTTCCATCAAATTTAATATTCTTGAAATGAAATGCCTTGTAGGTCTCTTTATTTTGCTTAAGGAGTGGGGATTTCAACTGCTGCTAGTGGATGAGCTTATGCCATACCGTGGTGACTCTCTGTCTGTCCCATAATCACCTTCCAAGGCTTTCTGGGCTACAGGTCAGGCATAGACCTCTGTCTACAACTGTAAAGATAGCATGCACCACCTGTGGCTATAGCCTGTTCTGCAAGTAAAGCATGTTTTCAAAATTGAAACTGATATGTGAAGTTTCTGTTGCACTTTCTTGAAGTTAATATATTGTATGTGTATGATACTGACTTGACACTTGATCATTTTGACTTGAGACTCGGCTGTTGGGACGGGACTTGATCAAAATGACAACAATGTTATTAAAGCAACTAAAATCTTCTTTTCACTGTGAATTGTTGGGTCTGTTATTCCAGAGCACTGCATCACCTCTACACCTGTGCACTGCAAACCACTTTGCCACAACTAGCTTTAAAGAGAGGTTTAAATTTGCAGGACTACTATTGGTAGCTGACAATGATTGTAGGCTGTGTAATAAATCTCCTAGCGGCTGATGAGTCAATAATACTGACATCAGCATATGACCGGCACTTACCTCTCAGCTATAAAGCTTGCTGTACAGTTCAATGGTAAGACTACAGAGCTTGCTGTACAGTTCAATGGTCAGACTACAGTCTTGCTCGTCAGGTAAGACGCTCCTCTTTAAACCCATTTTCGTCCAGACCTTGCCTTTGCATTCAATTCAAAGAGCTGAGATACCAATTCATTAGAATTGCAAGGTCTTTGTCATTCACATTATCATTTCTTGCAGGAGCATTTAAGTTGCTAAAAAGTTGCCTAAAAAGTTGCATGTCTTTACAGTCTGGTGCTGTTTATTTGGGACACTGTAGGGCTTGTTTGGTTCTTGTCACAATAAAGGATTCTATCATTTTATGCAAGATTCTTGCATCTAGGGTCACAGTGTTGGGTTTATACACTATAATGTTCCACAATAAAACCACCGTAATTCACAACATTCCAAATCTGAAGGTGTTTTTATTCTGCTCATTTTTAAAGGTCTCAGGAACATTCTGATAGAAAAAACATTTTAATGTCAGTGGAAACGCTGCAAAGGTTAGTCTCAGTTAGATTTCGTAATAGTTAGAAAGCACATTTAAGAGTCAGATGAATAGTGATTTATAATAGAAGTGATCTCAATAGGTATCATAAACACAGCTTCTCAAACAGGGTTAACACTTTAATAAGACATTTTAAATGTTTTTTTGTTTGTTGTTAAGTCTGTTAATGTGACTGAGTTCAGGAGTTGCTCTTTAGTTTGAGTTGCCTGCCAGTCTCTCTAATGCACAGCAATTTACTGCAGGAAAGAAGGAAACAAAATTCAGATGGGCAGATAACATGTATAAAACACTGTGGTTGATCTGGTCTATGTTACACATGTCAGGCTAGCAACTAGAACTGAAGAGTAGCACCTGACCTCGGGTGAAAGCACATTCACACAGATTATAGGTGAAGCACATTCACACAGTATTTGAGTAGTTTCAATACATACTGTTTATCTTAATCATATTTTGTGTTTGGTTTTGTTATCTGGTACTGCACACTAAATACACTTTTTTTTAGCACAATTGTGCTAAATTTCGAAACACTAAAAGAAACTTAATTCAATTAAATGACACAACATTTCAACACAAAGTCTTTTTAATTTCTCAATGAAGTCAAAACTTTGTCACTGAACATTATTTCTTTTAGTATTTCTAAAGTAGCTAGCAGCACAATTTGAGTTTAGCCCCTGGCCAGAAGCTTAAACCTTAGTGTTTAGTTCTGTGTTTGGCACATCAGCTCAGTGACCTATTTTAACAAACCCTTTGTTTTGATACCTTGTTTTTAACCGCATTATGCGGCTGTTTATACAAGCAGATGTTATCTTGTTCAACCACGCTCCACATTATCAGCACTTTCTTATCAGACGCAATCTTTTATTTATCTATTTATTTATTTATTTAAATTTCCGTTAAAATAAATCTTACCATTTTAAAAATGATAATGGGGAGGGGTTTACTAGTGAAGGAACACATAATTTATATAAAAAGATTTGGTTCTGAACTGTTTTTTGTATAGTGCCACCAATGCTATACTTTTATAATGGCCATAAATTTGATCTAATCCAGGCACCAGTTAAATAAAATAATTGATTGTTTTAATTAAAAGGTAAACCTCTTAGTTTTATCTTCTAACTGAGTAAAACAAAGGCTTTAAAAATCACATTCCTTTCAACAGGAATACAGCACTTTTATTTTAAAGGAATTTATAAAGTGGTTCAACTTAAAGATACTTCTGTTGCTTTTTCTTTTATTTGTCACATGATAGCTCTACATTTTTGCTTCATATTAAAACTAAGCAGTGGGGGAGAGGGGGAGGGGGGGGGGGGCAACGTTGAAAATGCTAAGTGAATAGTCATGTCTCATGCTAGCTCCTACAAACTCCTTTCTTAATTCCTGCAAACCTACTGTGTTTTGCAATTTTTACGGATGTGTTACTTTATAATCCTTTCTTAATTCCTGAAAACCTACAGTATTTTGCCATTTTTACGGATGTATTACTTTATAAAAGTTTTTGCCTCTCTTTACGATGTCAAAAGCCAAAACCAAGCGGGCTCAGACTGCAGAGATCTCTGAAACTGACCGAGTCAGCACGGCTGGACACAGGCCCGACCCTGCAACTCACTAGCAGTCGCGATGTCTACTACCCACGGCCTGATCGAATCTTTCCGAACCGAGACTCGATCCTCCATCTCTACCCAACGAAAAATGGTTGAAAGCTACGGGATCCGGCTGGAAGAAGTGGAAAAATCTCTTGGTGATGACAGCAGGGTTACGGCTTTGCAAAAAATATGCTCAGGCATCACCACCTTAAAAACAGCCATAAAATCAAAAGGGGATGATTTGGAATGTAGGAGTCATAGACAAAACCTGCATGTGATTGGAATTCCAGAGGGGATCGAAGGGCCACATTGACAGCTTTTAACTTTTTGGGATGGAAAAGTTCGATTGCCCTCCGAACCAGAAAGGACCCAATTATTTTTGTTACATGGTCATGTTTACATGGCACATTAATTTCTGATTTGTGGTGCCTTTCTTTCTTTTTCTTATCTTTACATTTTCATGATAGAACTCTTGTTGTAGAGAGAATATATTCTTATTCATCCTTGTCATGTTGCATAGGTATAGATTACACAGTATATGGTATACAGGTTTGGATGTGCGGTTGTCTGTATAGTGCATGTGTGTATGGGAGGGAGGGAAGGAAGGAAAAAAGGAAAATGTTTTATTTGATCATTTTTTATGTTCTTTTCTGGATATATGTTTATAGTGAGAACGTGGAGTCTGGGGGGTGGGGAGTGGGGGGTTTTGGGGGTGACACAGGACTACACCTCCCAGAAAGACACGGGCTGAAAAACCTTAATTTGTTAGTTGTTTTGTTATTTATCACATGCACCTAGTACTTATTGCAAATGTGTGCCAGGTGCAGGGTTTAAAAGGCATGCAGCCAATCTGTTCTGGGCTGATGTGTGTAAAGAAGCCTGTCTGTGCGTGTGTGTGCAGCCCTAATAAAAAGGGAAAGTGAAAAGCCTTTTTGTATTATTTATGAAAATTGTGTTTTTTTGTTTGTTTTTAACAGGCAAACTGCTTAGCTGTCTTATTTTCTAGTTTATAGTTCCAGTTGTGTTTAGTTAGTGCTCGAAAAAGAGCTAGGTGTTTGTTTTCGTATTGTTTAATTTTTGTTAATTACAAATACAGCGTTTGCGCTTAGAAATCAATTTCTTGTGTCCTGGGTCATAATTTTAAAGGGGCAATGAACTGGGAGAGGAAGCCTGTTCACAATATATGTTTTAGTTTTTTATTTTTCTTAAAAATATTTCCCAACATAAAACCAATGTCACTGTGGAAGGGGTAATTCACTGACACAGGAGACAGACAGGTGAATTTGGCAACACCGCACAGGTGCCCAGTTTTATTTCAGGGTGCTATTTTTCTTTAATCCAGCAGATGGCGCTGTGGGTCCGTGGTCTGATTTACCAACGACGGTAAACAGAACCACGGGCATACCAAGCGATGGTACACAATACCGGAGCCCTTGCAGGTGCTTCGAAACAATAATTCAAAACAGAAGGCACAAAGAAACAGGCAAAATAAAACAGTAACAAAACTACAAAGAAAAGGTGCTGCACTTTGCAGCGATATCCCGGTCACCGGGACCACCGTCCTACGCTGCCGGCTAACTAGCCTGCTCTGATATACTAATCAGGGGTCTGCCCAAGGGTTCCCCGCCCTCAGTGTCTCGCTGTGAACCTCCGTTTCTTTCTCTCCCACTGGTTCTCGGTCGTGGACCAGCGCTTTAGCGTTTAACAGGGCAGACCTGAGGAAACAACAGAGCGTTAATTTATAGGGCTAACAATCTCCCAAGACGCGCCTCTCAGCCATTCAGAGAGGGGGAAACTTTCCCACCTCCCCGTGTCACTGCCATGACTCACAGGCGGTTGTTGGACGACTGCCGCCCTCTTCCTGCAGCCCTGTGAACGCGCCAGCAGAGTCAGCACAGATCTCTCCCTGTTACAGTCACCTTATTACAGTAATTGATTCTGTGTTAAAATGTTAAATTACAATTTGATATATTCTCTTGTCCAATATTTTCACCCAGTGAATGGTAAATAGAAGAGTTTCTGTGGACGAGTGCCTCATTAACTTTATCACCTGGAATACCAAAGGGCTTAACCATCCAGTTAAAAGAAATAAAGTACTAAGACATCTTTTACATCTAAATGTAGGAATAGCTTTCCTCCAAGAAACTCACTTTCGCACAACTGATCAATTTCAAGTTCACAGGGGGTGGGTGGGGCAGCTGTTCCACTCTAAATTTCATTCCAAATCCAGAGGGGCAGCAATATTGATTCCTAAAAATATCCCTTTTACTGTTAATCAAGTCATGGCTGACTCTAAGTAATCTGTTTAGTAATCCAGTGATTTTGATCAATCACATTGGCCAAAGATGGAAAGTACTTTCATCTTTGGCAGACATTCACACCCACCACTTAACTCTCTGAGGCAAATTTAATTGTGTGCTTAATCCTAGTCTTGATTGCTCATCTATAAAACCTGCTTCCCTTTCTAAATCGGCCTTAGTCATACGTTCCTTCCTTGCCCAGTATAGGGTATTGGATTGTGACGATTTATGTTTCCTACTGCTAGGGACTACTCTTTCTTTTCTCCTGTTCACCACTCTTTCTCCCACATAGATTGCTTTCTGTTGGATAATAGGCTTCTTTCATTGTGATTTTTGATCATGTCCCTGTATCAATAGAGCTATCCTTCCCTGACTGTTCTTTTTCATGTAAGACCTGGTGACTTAATCACCTTTTGAATAGTTCGTAGTCCCTGTCGAATTTACAAAAAAAATCTCTGTTTCACTTTCCCCACTGCTTTTTCAGGGAATCATTCACTTCAGGACTGCTCCCTTCTACACTTTCACAAGCTTCTATATTCCTCCTATTAAAGAAAGACAACAGTAGATAGCGCTGTGTAACTGCATGCAAACAGCAAAATACAGTAAAATACATAAGATATAATTAAAGATAAAGATAAAACTTAAAGAAATTGTCACTGTTCTGCATATTCATGAGCAGTCAAGACTGGAGTGTGGTTTGGTAGCAGGTAGATTTATTGTCTGTATCTATTAATTAATAGCAACTGCTTCAGACAAACATGGGCTGTGACGAATATTCAAATAAATTGTAACATTGAAGAGATGGGCTTTGTATCACAAAACTGGTAACGGAGTTGGAAAGCGCATGTGACGGGTAAGTGTATTAATCTGTTGCATTTATATAATGGGGATTTACTTTAATCTTAATACAAAGGCGGTAAAACACAAGTGACTTGTATATGAGTAATGGATATCCGAGTGCTGACTGCTTTAACGCAGCAGACAAGACTGCCTGCTGTTCTGCTCTACACCTGTCACTTGCTGGTTATATTAGCCTGATTTAAAATGAGTGTGCTTCCCAAATTTCAACAATATCCCAATTTCTATTTCCAAAAGTTTCTTTAATTCGCGTGACGAAATTCTCTCCATTTCTGTGGGGAAATAAAGTCCCTCGTATTCAGAAAGATTTTCTTCAAAGACCGATTCATCTGGGTGGTATGGCTCTAAAATGTTCTATTTTATTATTGGTCAGCCAATATTCATAAAATCAAGTATTGGACAGAACACAACTCTGATAATAGAAGCCCAGTCTGGGTGGACCTGGAAACCTCCTTCTGTCAATCATTATCCTTATCTGCCCTGGCTTGTCCTTCCATCCAGCACACCCTTAAAATTTGGTCTCAATTTTGACGACACCTTGGCCTACAGAGATTTGGTTAATGAGCGCACCCGTTCGTCCAATCCACAGATGCCACACCGTTAACCATCTGGTAGAGACAACTGATGAAATTATATGATGGTCTTTGTTTGCACCGGTTTATTTCAAATAAAAAGGTTGTACAAAACAGAAAACAGAGACTGAACAAACAAAACGGCGCGTTGGCCAAAGTAAATAGACAGACAAACAAAGTAGACGAACAGAAAACAAGTACCGTGCTGGAGCTTCTAGCAAGAAATAGCAATTGTTATTTAAATATATCTCCTTCTCTCTCACCCGTTCTCAACTCATGAACACACAACCCAGAGTGAGTGAAAACATGCTGATTTAATGCTTGATTGCTAATCAATCATTCAATTTGGAGTCTCGGTACAACTGCACGTGTACTAGTCTAGTGCAATTTTCCGTGCTCACATATTATTACATTTATCTGCATGTGAAGTGCTGTGCAATCCTCGTGACTAAATACAAATATACATTTTAAATCACTCGTGTTAATAACCCATATTATAACCCGTGTACCAAATACAATACGCCAACATTAACACACTACATGCAACATACAACACAAACAAATAGCCCAGGGGCGGGGTACTTTGCCACAATACCATAGCTCCGTCCCCTTTCTAGATAGCCGACTTCTGTCTAACCCTGGGAATTAACTGTCAGGCCATCCAGTCCAGGGTACTCTGTTCCCTTTACACAGTGCCCTCACAGGTCAGGAAGGAGATCTAACACCAAGAATCATTCAATCTCTGTCACAGGTACATATTGTATTTGGTCATTCCCTCTGTCTTAATTGAATAATCATTGTGTTAAAGTACAGTTCATACATCTATATATTACATTACTGTAGACAAACAGAATATTTCATTAGAACTTTGTGTTATTAAAAAATACTTTGTCTGTAGCATGAAGTACAAATTAACAATCAATATTACATTTAATAATGAATGTAAGAAATGACAAGATTACAAACATTAATTAGAAATCTTCCATCAGTTTCTCAATTTACAAAGCAATAAATCAGAAATATGAGTAGAGATCCAATGTTTTATTTAGACCATGTGGTTCCATAGTTTTTAAAGTCAAAATCCAAAATGACTCTCTCTTAAGAATAGTGCAATAAATGGTTCCTTGATAGGGGCATGGCCATCTGTGCAGATATGGTGCTGAACTGCATTGGTTCTGCCAAAGTCACTATCATGTGCGCAAAACATATTCTTAAGGCAGGCTGGAAATGCCAGTAACTGCTGCTTCTCATCCATGGAGAGAGGACTCCCTTTGGCATACTTTTTGTTTTAAACAATTCTTGGACAGTTGGAGCATCCATCCCATCCCCCATTGCCGACTCTAGTTTGTCAACAAGCACCACCTCAGCAAAAAGTCCTCTTTTTAATTATAATAGGTCGAGACTGCACATTCACAAAGCGGACCTGGAACTGAGATTGACTGGCATATATGAGGGTTTGTGATACTATACAGCCTTGACTGGAAAAACTCTCAATCATCCTGATCCTAGAAGATGACTGGCTGGGTTTACTGTCATGCACCACAACTGGGAGCAAAGTTTCTTCCATAGGGTGTAACTGCAGCTCTTCCTCACTTTCCACCCAGGCTTCAAGTAGCTCACCTTCTTTGAGCCAAGGGATTGTTTGATTCCCCAGGTGCAACATTTTCTGATTGTAGTTTAAGAAAACTGCTCCTAGTAAAAAACATGTGTCAATTCATGGCATGATGACCACTTGACACTCCCCTTTCTTCGTGCAGAGTTGAATTCAGGTATGCCAAAGTCCCAAAGCTGGTATGTCACTGCCATTTGCAGAGCGAAGTCTGGGCTTAAAAGGAGCAAAGGGAGCATCCTCCTTGTGCCTTTGTGCCTCCCACACATGCTCTGGTCTGCCAAGGTGCATCCAGCCCCTGAATCTACATACATTGGAACTATACTTCTGCCACAAGTCCACAAATGTAGATACCATAAAATGGCTGCCCCAGTTTAATTTAGTGACCTCACTACAATACTGTGAATATTCTCTCCTGGGTGTTTAGGGGGCACTCTGTCAGAGGAACATTGAATTTCATTTCCTGTGGCCTTGATGACTGTGGTGCAGCTGGGGACTGGGCCATGCCTCCAGCTAATTGGAGTTTAACAACTCTGTTACTGCTTGCATTTTAGGGCACTATAGGGCCTGAGGTGATAACAAATGAGGCACAGTGGGGAAGGCAGTGCAGGACAGGGCTGGTCCTTCCATCTTTGCTGTGCATTTGCTGAGTCAAGGAAGGTCTTTGGGCTGCCTACCTGCAGTTGGTTTACAGACTGTGTGAACTCCTTGATTTGGTCTGATAAACATAAGACTTCACAGTCCCCATGTGGATAGTTACCAGTCGGATCGATATAGGCGTATCTCATGAGAATTTGCTTCCACAGCTTGCACTACAGATCCCCTCATCCTTTACCATAACAAACCATACGAAAACTCTCAAGTGCCATTGTATGTCCAACAGCTTGGATTACCTTGAGGCTATACTAGCTTAGCCAGCCTGAACAGAGCATGGCCATATCCAGCCAGCTCCTCGCCAGGGCATCTCCCTCTCAGACCTCAGAACATTACAGCTATCTAAGTTCCGGGGGCATCAGTAATTCTCCAAGCTGATGGAGTGCCTCCTCTACACTACACACACTTCCTCTGACATCTGTCAGCTAGCGTTCCCGTGCTGTTCCATGTAAGCTTAAAAGGAGGAACTTTTTCAGCCTGCAGGTTGTTCGGTATACCTCTGCCCAGGTGTGCCAGTGCTGCTCCTTTGTCCCGTCATAGGGCTCAATAGGCAAAATTTGTTGTCCTGGGAAAAGCTGAAGGTGTGCATCTGTTCTGCAGAGAGTCTGAGTTGTCTCATCTCCCTGGTTTTGAGCAGTCTGAGTTTCACTCGTTGTCCCATTGTTGTGCATGTGGTTCATAAGCCTCCTAGGAGTGAATGTAGCCTCCAAACTAATTCACGGTTAAAGAATTCATTAGGCAGTGGATCATTGCGTGAGTTCATTTACCCCTGCAGGCGCCCTGCCAGACCACAGGGATCGCTGGCGTGTGGTGAGCTGAGGACACCCTGGCCAAATTAGCCCTCCCTCCCCCCGGGTTGCACTTGGCCAATTGAGTGCCACTTCCTAGGAACTCTTGATCACGGTTGGCAGTGACATGGATTTGATGCCTGGATTTGAACTTGTGATCTCCAGGCGATAGGGCACATCTGCACGGAGTGCTTTTCTTGGATGTGCCACTCGGGAGCCCCAAAAGCAGGTGTATTTTAAAACCAACCACAGTTCCAACCATACTGAAGCAACAGCAAGTGGCTGGCATTGGTGTGGATCCCTAAACGAAACGACGAACAAATGCGTTTGAGAAATGGGAGAAGTCTTGGGTAAGTTGTGCTTTAAACGCTACCGGTATACAACTAGCAATTTAGTTTTTAGTTTTTGTTTTTTCAGAAGAAAAATAAACAGTGCAAGCACAGGGTCTTAATAAACACAATGTGGAATATAATGATGTAATTTATAAATTCAATAATAAAAAACAACTGTTTGGAGTTTCGCATGTTGGTGAAAACAGCAGTAGAGTTATATCATTGGGGACAGTCCTGGGTTTCAAGACATCTTTACACAGAAGCAAATTGCCATGTCTGTGGTGGCACTGATGCAGTATCAGAAAGTGATACGTCATTTTAATTGAGTTGATACAAAAATAGTGAAACAATATTGTCACAGATTCGTGGGTGGTGCCTCCTGAGGACAGGAAGTGATGTCACAGACCACAGAGATGAACCAGAACTCAGGGCCTGCAAGAGCACCTGAGTAGGGTATTTTATTCAAAAACAATAAATATACAAACAAGTCCCGAAAACACTAACAACAAAAGTCATGGTAATTCTCTTAGTAGCCTCTTTGGTGGTGATGGCTCTGTAGCGGAGCTCGGTCTCCTCCAACTCCGTTTACGGCACACTGCAACGTTCTCTGCCCTGGGTTCATCTGGAAGGTCCAGGTTGTTCCGTAGCACACAAAGGGGTGAAGTAGGGAAGGGTTGAGACACAGGCAGCCGCCTGATCAAGGGTCTCCTATCTGTTCTCCCTTAGTGTCTGAGTGGGTCTGGAACAGAATCACAAACAAAATAGCAACAAACAAACAAGCAGCACAGTTTCCTTCTAGTTGCTATCCCAGGACAGAAAGACCGAATGCAGGCACAGCGCAGCCTAAATACTGCCCATCCCCACCAATGCAATCAGCCGACGCCCCAGCCAATCAACGGATGCAGCACAGCTGATTGCAGAAAGGGGGCTCGGCTCCTCTGCACAATGCCACCGGAGGACAGGAGGGCAAATTACACTCGGGACCCATTGCACCCCTGTCACAAATACATAGCATACTTTGCTTTAATTTGTGTTTAAATGACAGTGATATATTTTAGGTTATGGACTCAATTTTGTCAACTAAAACCTGAAGATGGTACTTCAGAGTGGTGTCAGGATGAAGCAATGGAAGTTCCGGTGCAAATGTTTCATCATCAGAACGTCCGCATTGGTGTTGTTGCAGTTTCTCTGTGAGTTTGACCCTTCTGATTCAATATGGCTCAAATTGATATGGGAGACAGTCCCTCTCTCTACGTCAGATCCATTACTACATGATTCACATTCATAAGAGGTGTCTGAAACTGATAAAGAAGTGATAAAATTAGGCACCTCTCACTTTCACTGTCGCTGTCAGATATAAGTATTCTGTGGGTGTCTCCCTCTGTGACATCACAGTCTCCAGGCCCCAAACCAGGAAACGGAGATCGTCCTCCTAATTCCAGATATTATTTGATTAATTCTAACGTGATTAAACATAATTTGGTAAAATAAATGTGATTATATGTTCAAGTGAGACCTGTTAATATTATTTTGTATGTTTTTGGTAAAAAGCATAGTGTAATACCTGCAAACTAAAGAAAGAACTACACTTGAGCCATACAAGAAAGCAACAGAAGATGGTAAAAAAAAAATGCTTATTTTCATTTTGAAGAAACTTCTTTGTGACAGACTTCTGCTCAGTGTTTACTTCAACTGACCTCCATAAAATACTTAGCACTGGGGACACTGGGCCTGATGTTCGAAAGGTTTGCGCACCGCACAGAGGGGTACGCATGTCGCAAATGGCAGTTCTGCCGAAATTGTGCCAAGTTGCCATATTCGAAATGTCCTTTTGCGTGTCACAATCCATTCTGCGCTGTGCAGAAATAAAATGTATGCATCGCACAATATGGGGGGAGTGGCCAACAATATGCCATGGAAACAGGTTATTCTGAATGAATCCGTCTGTATTCTGAATACCAGTATTCCGAAATCGTAATACCAAATACCCACTTAGTATTAGGATACTATCTGAATGCTAGCCCTTCTAGACACCTTATTCAGAAAACCAGTTTTTTTCTAGACACACAAGTCATCTTTTTATAATCTATAATATATAAGATGACAGCTTGTGTGCCCAACAAAGCCTTTGCAAAAACCGTGCACAAATATATTAGTACTTGTATGGCCCCAAACTGGTTACCGACTATGCAATATCTTCCTATTTTTTTATTTTTAAGTTTTTTAGTAGTTCAACAGTCAATACCAGGATATATATCTGCAAATTTCAGCATCTCTACATGTATGGCAGCCATTCCATTCCAGTGTCTGTTGAATTCCAACACAGGCACACCTCATTCTATTGAATGAGGTACTGATTAGGGAATCACCTGAACCAAATCTTATTTAACGAGGAAAAGTATAAAAACCACTCCTCTTGCAATAGGACCAGCTGGATGGCAAAACAGTGCTAGTAGTACCTCAAAAGTAATTGGAATCAAAAAATAACTATTGACCATGCCCAAAGAGTTGAAAAGGAAAGTTTTGAGTGAGGAAAAGAAGGGTTCAATTCTGGTTTTACTGGCAGAGGGATACAGTGAGCGTCGGGTTGCTTCCATCCTTAAAATTTCAAAGACAGTGGTGCATAAGAACAAGGTCAAGCAGCACACATTGGGGACAACAAAGCTACAGACCGGTAGAGGGTGAAAATGACTCTCCACTGACCGGGATGACCGCCAACTCATTCGAAAGTCACTCGGCAACCATAGGATGACATCAAGTGACCTACAAAAAGAATGGCAAACGGCAGCTGGGGTGAAGTGCATGGCAAGGACGGTTCGAAACAGGCTCCTAGGGGCAGGGCTGAAGTTGTGCAAAGCTAGAAAAAAGCCCTTCATCAATGAGAAGCAAAGAAGAGCCAGGCTGAGGTTTGCAAAAGACCATAAGGATTGGACCGTAGAGGACTGGAGTAAGGTCATCTTCTCTGATGAGTCCAATTTTTAGCTTTGCCTAACACCTGGTCATCTAATGGTTAGACGGAGACCTGGAGAGGCCTATAAGCCACAGTGTCTCGCATCCACTGTGACGTGTGGTGGAGGATTGGTGATGATCTGGGGGTGCTTCAGCAAGGCTGGAATCAGGCAGATTTGTCTTTGTGAAGGACACATGAATCAAGCCAAGTACAAGGTTGTCCTGGAAGAAAACTTGCTTCCTTCTCCTCTGACAATGTTCCCCAACTCTGAGGATTGGTTTTTCCAGCAGGACAATGCTCCATGCCACACAGCCAGGTCAATCAAGGTGTGGATGGAGGACGACCAGATCAAGACCCTGTCATGGCCAGCCCAATCTCCAGACCTGAACCCCATTGAAAACCTTTGGAATGTGATCAAGAGGAAGATGGATTGTCACAAGCCATGAAACAAAGCCGAGCTGCTTGAATTTTTGCGCCAGGAGTGGCATAAAGTCACCCAATATCAATGTGAAAGACTGGTGGAGAGCATGCCAAGATGCATGAAAGCTGTGATTGAAAATCAGGGTTATTTCACCAAATATTGATTTCTGAACTCTTCCTAAGTTAAAACATTAGTATTGTGTTGTTTAAAAATGAATCTGAACTTATTTTCTTTGCATTATTCGAGGTCTGACAACACTGCATCTTTTTTGTTATTTTGACTAGTTGTCATTTTCTGCAAATAAATGCTCTAAAAGACAATATTTTTATTTGGAATTTGGGAGAAATGTTGTCAGTAGTTTATACAATAAAACAAAAATGTTCATTTTACCCAAACACATAACTATAAATAGTAAAACCAGAGAAACTGATACTTTTGCAGTGGTCTCTTAATTTTTTCCAGAGCTGTATATATATAGTTTTAAAACACCTCAATTTTTCCAGTTTTTATTGAAATTTATGCAGTTTAATGTCTCAATGTACTCTGATTACTCTGATTTGCTGTCCAGTAGCTGTGAATTGAGCCTTCCTTACTCTGTTCATGTTATCAGATTAGTTGTAGATTACAATGATAAGGGGAAAAGACGGTATTCATGCACGGATTGATTTAAAATGTAATTCACAGTTAAGCACTTAAATGTTCCAGCAGGCATCTATGCAAAACAGAAGCTCGCTAGATCTGGAAGCTGATTGGCTGTTGGCACTCAATTGTTTTCTAGTAAGCATTAGAAAACCCTTCAGGGACAGGACTTATATTATAAACATTAGAAAATCCTTAAGGCCACCTTGTAAAAAGAGCAGCATACAATCAGAAATCCTGTTTATTCATTTCTAGTGTGCTGCTATTGACAGCATGTAAAGTCACCTTCATAATGTAAGAAATAGCATATTAATTCTATAAGGTAATTCTTACTGATGTGTGTGTGAAACAGAAACTAAGAAAAACAGTTGCATCAATCTGCTTCTGAAAGACTGAGGTAAAGCTAAAAGCAGGGCCTGAGAGCGCCATTTGAGAGTGTAGCCCCTGCTGGATACTCATTGAAAAGCATGTGGAAATAATACAAATACTGAAATGATCAAGTTGTGAAATTACAATTTATTTATTTTTATTGTCTCTTATATTTTCATGATGTCTACAATAGTCATATTATTACACACATATTGTTTTGTTTTTTTACGTCGTATGTAGGGTGTCTCTTATTGTGGAAGAGATTTCATCTCATGCATTTTGGGCGAGAGGACCGCAAGGCAAAGCTGAGGATTATACTCAGGAATAGCTTTTAAAACATTAAAATAACTTTTATCCTCACCCTTGGAAATGGTTCAGTCCGGAATCATCTGGCACAGCCCCTGAATAATGCATGCAAGCCGACAGGTGCTGTGCGGTGGTGAGACTATTTATTAAAGCATTAAACGTCTCCTACCATGTTCAGATTGTAGCGATTTCATTTCTTGCTTTTCTATCTCTGCATTTCAATAATGTTTCTTAAAGGTACCAGGTCTGTTGTTTTTTTTTACACTGGAATTAGGTGCAGTGTTCTCTGTATGGGATGGCATCTGTACACAGGGCAAGGGGTACTGGATTCATGGCAAATACTTCACTGTAATTGGTTTATTTCTGATGTGATTTATAATTTTTCAAAAGTCTGTGTCCAGGTGTTTTGACTATGAGTTCAGGACATTCTTTTCTGTTCTAACGAGGACAAGGTCAGCAGCCAGAGTGATTTTATAGGCATAAGAGCCAGCACCATCTAGTGATCTAGTGATCTATCGCTTTGGATAAAGTCTTTTGTTTTTCTGGCAATCCCCTGCTGTGCACTAGATGGTGCTGGAGCTCACTAATACAAAGACACTTCATCTAGCCTATAGTATGTTACATATGTGTATTGCAGGCTGATAGAGCTGAAGAGCAGCTCCTGAACTGACCCCCAAAGCACCTTACACAGAGCTATCAAAGAATATCACTTCTTATAAAACTGTGGTCATATTATGAGAATCCTTTGAGTCGCCTTGTCATTATTGTATCTCTTAATGTACTAAACACTACACACCATCATCTGTACCTATCAAATTAATCCCTCTGCCTCCTGCCTGGAAAGAATATCACTCTTCCAATATTTCTTAAATGAAAAAAGGACAATTTTGTGACATTTTTAATGTGTGCTTCAAAAGAAAGTTCTGTATCAAATATAACACCAAGGTTTTTTTTACTTCTGCCCTAAAATCTGTACAGAGTCCATCAGATAAAACATCAATCAAATGTGTTTTCTCTGAGGCCCCAGTATCATCACTTCTGTTTTCTCTGAATTTAACATTAAAAAAATGTCCTGATAATTGATTTGATTTGAAGATTTTACATGTTTAAAAATAGGTTTGTAACATACACCTCCTGCCAGAGCTGTAAATTCAAAGTTCGAGCTACTAGTGTGATGGAAAAGCAATTAACCACCATGATATACAGTGCTGAGAAAAAGTTTGTGAACCCCAATAATAATTATGGAAATTCCATAGTTTTACCATAATAGTCTTCTTGAATCAAAGTCTTTTCTTAAATATCCAATAGGGTGTATGTTAACCAATTCCATGTCTTTTGAAACAAAATGATGTATGAATTAGACAAACAATGAGTAATTAAGATTCAGGGTATGTGAAAAAATAAGTGAACTCTGGTTTTATCAGCTCAATTAAGGGGATAATTAGAATCAGATGTTTAAATAATTAGGTAGATCTTCAGGCGTGGGTTTGGGAGGCCCCACCCTATATAAAGATCAGAAACTTTGTTAGTTTGTCTTCACCATACAGGTGTGTGGAAACACGTCATGCCATGATCAAAAGAAATCCCTGAGGCCTTCAGAAAAACAGTCAGTCATCAGTCTAGAAAGGGTTACAAAACCATTTCCAAGGATTTGGCGCTCCACCAATCCACTGTCAGACAGATAGTCTATAAATGGAGAACGTTCAAGACCACAGTCACTCTACCCAGGAGCAGTCATCCTACCCAAATCTCTCCAATAACAAACCGGAAAATCATCAAGGAAGTCATAAAGAACCCCAGAGTAAAATCCAAGGATCTGCAGGCCACTCTCGCCTTGGCTAATATGAGTGTTCATGACTCAATTATCAGAAAAAGACTGATCAAGAATGGTGTTCATAGAAAGATAACCTGGTGGAAACCACTGCTCTCTAAAAAGAACATTGCTGCACACTGTAGATGATCCACAAGACTTCTGGAACAGTGAAAGGTAGAACTTTTTGGCCTCAATGAGAAAAGTTATGTTTGGTGTAAATCAAACACTGCGTTAAGACAGAAGAACCCAACCCCAATCGACCTAAACCCCATCGAAATGTTGTGGCAGGACCTGAAGCGAGTTGTCCATGCAAGGAAGCCCTCAAATGTCATCGAGTTGAAGCAGTTCTGTAAGGAGGAATGTGCCAAAATTCCTCAAAACCGTTGTGACAGACTGACCAACAGGAAATGCTTATTTGCTGCTCAAGGGGGTGCCACTAGTTAATGAATACTTTTTGACACAAGGATATTGAATGTTGAATCATTTATGGATAAATAAATGTTGAAAAAGTATTACATTTTTGTGTCATTTGTTTAATCATGTTATCTTTATCTATTATTAGGACTTAGATTAAGATCTAATAACATTTCAGATTTGAAATATGTGAAAATCCTAAGAGTTCACAAACTTTTTCTCGGCACTGTACATCAACAGTATTACAGCATAGTATAGAATTAGCAACAAAAGTATTAGCAGTGAAAGAATTAGCAATGAAAATGACAATTCTCCAGATTAATGCAATCATTTAAGCATGAAATACAAAGAGATAGATGAAAGGATCCCCTATCTCCATAATCTGATATTACCAACACATTTTGCTAAACAACGTTAATAATACATTTCATTACAACTGGATCAAGTGGTCCTGCAGATACAGGTAAAAATGTGTGAATTGTGACACCGCACCTTTAAGAACTAAAGCAACGCTTTTGGGAGAACAGACTCAGTCTGCTGTCCTCATCTGATCATGTAGCACAGCTATTCACCACCAGAGAGCCAGAACAAAAGAGTTTTGATGCTATTGGGCACAAATAATGAAGCGCCTTGTGTGACATGAGAGATAGGCTTTGTGTAAAAATCCTGTGCCACTTTGAGTCTGGCAATAACAGCAGCATTTCCACATGACAACAGCCAAAGAGCTGTGTGGCACAACAAACAGAAGAGCATTGAGAAGCACAACAATGAATCAAGCTTTTGCAGGAGGCATCCAAGACAGTAGCTATTTTATCGCACATGTACAATGGATAGAGCCCATTTATGTAGTAGCTATCAGTCCTTACATATATACTGAAAACTGAAGAAATGTATTTGTTGGTATATTGAAAAACAGAAGGCTGTTAAAGCATTATTTTTTTTTTTTTGAATTTTTCACAAGTAAGATTGAGCTGCTCCCTCACCCCTTAAGAGAAAGGGTGTTCCATTGTCCAAGGCAGGCTTGAAGCATGGAGACTGATCTACTCCTCCCCTCGCCTTCTAAGAGAAAGGGTGCTCCCTCCAATCCAGGGCTTTAGTTTTGTATTCCTTTTCCAATCAAAGTTAAACCAGTACTGTACTGTTTGATCAAAAAGGAGCCCCTCTCAGTACTATATTCATGGTTAGCACACATATTTTACAAAAACTACATACTATGCTGTATGCCTGGTATCAGGGGTGAGATTCTACCAATACTACGGTACTCTCTACCGGGACTTATTTTGATGATGGTACTGGGTACCGGGACTTATTTAATCTGCTTTTCATCCAAAGTGGATGCATTCCATCCACTCGCATAGTCCAGTAGCGCAACGTTTCTCAAATACGTTTCCTTTTCACACAGTTCGTGCTGCTTGCATTCTGTTCCCTCATACTGCTTCTGTTTCTGTTAGCTGCTATTGGCCACCATTAACATCAATATAATCATTGCATGTTGATCGGCCAAGCTTTTATTTTGATCAGATTTCACAAATCTTTGCCCATTTCACTTTGTCTCTGTGCTCATTTATTGATCAATGAGAGAAGACCATAGCAGTGCAATGTGAAAACAGTGGTATGGAATAATTTTGTTTATAATGAAGTAGTAATTGTTTTCTTTAGTGCGGCGGAGAAGTTATCTGAAATATTCAAAATGAACATTGCTGCACATGAATATGAAGTCAAAAAGCCACTCCATAAATTACATAGTTGATAAATATTAGAAATATTTCTCATAGCGTATTTTGCCTTGCACCGATTTACCACATTGCCAGAATTTGTGTGAAAGTTTCTAAAATGGCAAGTGATGTGTGGGGGAGCAGGGATTAACATTAAAAAACAGGATCGTGAAAGTATTGTTTCAGATTTGATAAGCGAGTCAGAATCAGATTACAGATGCAGGTGTGCTTCATGCTTTTAAAACACGGGCCAAACTTGCAAGGCACATGTTAACTACAGTGAACTACGTTTTGTTTTCCTGTGATCCTTTTTGAAAACATTTTACAAAGTTGACTTAAATTAAACATGTGTTTTCACTTGTGTGTACATCTAAAAAAAGAAAAAAAAGGCATAAGTAACCACAGTAAAGATATTACTTTAGTGGCCAAGTACATCATTCCTAGCAGCAGTGCCTGTTACACAAAACATTTCAGTGGTACTTTAGCTCCTATTGTGCATTGTTTCACTTAGACCTTGTTATATCATTTTTTCATAGCATAGTTTTTTTTATGCAATTTTTTATAACCATCCCTTTTTTAGGATATTTGAAAACAAAATTCCTTCTCTACAGCAGTTACTGCACAGTGTAATATTTCTTAATGCTTGTCATTCAAGGCTTAACTTAAGTGTTCTATTACAGGACATGACTGAGTGACACATGCAGAGGATACAAACCTGTCAGTATTTTCAGCTTCCTTGTTTATGGTGAATTGGTTATAATTTATCACTTATTTTTTAAGGCTTGTTTTGTATTCATAAATGTATTGAGTACCGATAAGTATACATTTTAAACGTATTTATTCATTGGCACTCAGATTGTCTCCATTTTTAACATGTTTACACCAGGCTGTGCATATGAGTACCTGTACTTTTTTGTTGAGAATTTCACCCCTGCTGTTTTTTTAATTTTAATAATTTTATTTAGAGAATGTATCATTACTGTACTGTACTGTTTACTGCAGTTTACTCTTACATGAAACCTGTTTTTACCAGAAACCAGACTTTTTATTTGTTGTCTAGTTTGTTTTCTTTCCTGAAAGATCATCACAAACATGAGGCTGTCTTGTCTCCTTGTCACTTTGAAATCTAAACAAGTTATGAAATATGAAAAAATAAAAAATAAATAAACACATGTTTGACATTTTTACAATAAGGTGTAATGAAGCATGGAGAGTAACAGATATCTCTCACATCCCATGACCTCTCTCCTGCGCACAGCAGTCGTCAGGGGTCTGACACTGGCAGTTGTTATATAACACGTTTAGCGAAAAAGTTACTTTTGCCTTAAATTAACATGTGAATCTTAAAATAGAGCTATAATTTCATATGAACAATATTACCCGCTGATAACCTCTTATAAAGTCAATTATACATCTAGCCGGACTCATAAATATCAAGACCAAATAGTAAGCACTAATTCCTAACCCCTCGGCCAGTCGAATTCACTAGGGTTAAATATCCCGGGTCATTATAGATTCCACGTATTCGCTGAGAGATTCTGAGAGAGGAAGGATAGCTACGGGAGCCTGTGTTCATTCGTCGCTAGTGTGGCAGCTGACCACAGCCCTGTTCAATGACAACACAACAGAGCTGAATGCTGAGTAGCCAGGGCAGCAGTGAGCTCGTTCATTGAGAAATAGTGCAAGATGAATTGAGAGAAAGAAGCAGGACTGCTGGGAGCGTGCCCCAGCCGGACCATGGACGAGCTAAACATTTTGAGACGCCGCGGGTTACAGGTGAGACAATGCCACACAGCGCGCTCACATCTAAAAATTGTAAATTCCAAAATAAATACCGGTACTGTAATTGAACGTTGTGTTTGTTTCAATTAAGCGATTCCGTTGTTTTTTTGTTTGTTTGTTTTTTATGTACTTGTCTATGACACATAATACCATGGATATGCAACAATGATATCCACGATGATGTTAATAATGCTGATACAATGATATCAATAGTGATGCTAATAATGCTATCAGTAATGCTGTTAATAATGCTGATACAATGATATCAATAATATCGAAGTTGACAATGCTAATACAATGTTGCGTTACTTTGCCTTATGTAGGGCTCATTGAAGCCCCATGAAGTCATTGCACTTAAGGTAATAGTCGTATAGTGGTTTGCTTTTATAATATTGTAAAAGGGCGGTTTAACAATTCATTAGGCGTATGTAAAAAAAAAAAAAAAAAAAAAAAAAAAAGGCACATCTAGAGAAAGAAAAATAAGTATATGATCTAGTGTCGGGCGGAGTGCAAACGGATTGGATTCAAACCCTACAGAAGCTTTATTTGTCCGTTAAAAAATTAAGCACCTTTGTGTGCTATGTGATTTATAGATAATTATCAACTAAATATGAAGTTCAAGAATTATCACCAGACGCGTTTATATATATATATATATATAATATATATATATATATATATATATATATATAATATATATATATAATTTTAATAATTAAAAATAATAACGATATATTTTTTATATGCATACAAAAATCTTGCCTGGTGTTTTGCAGAAAGAAAAAAAGCCCACACATTTAGCTGGAACTTAAGTGCGCTAATATGATCTACCATTGAATCTTCTTCAGGGTCACTGTCTGGATATTATTTGGTACCACTGTGTTTCCAAAGCAACTTGTTTGAAGCAAACGAAGTTGTCATCGTCACCAACAGGGATTGATTGCATCATCTGTTGCCGTGGCGATATCTCTGCAATTCAAGCTCGAGCTGCTGATGTAGATTCCACAGGGAGCAGCGAAGGGCATTTAGTGTCTTGAACAGAACATAAGAACATAAGAAAGTTTACAAACGAGAGGAGGCCATTCGGCCCATCTTGCTCGTTTGGTTGTTAGTAGCTTATTGATCCCAAAATCTCATCAAGCAGCTTCTTGAAGGATCCCAGGGTGTCAGCTTCAACAACATTACTGGGGAGTTGATTCCAGACCCTCACAATTCTCTGTGTAAAAAAGTGTCTCCTATTTTCTGTTCTGAATGCCCCTTTTTCTAAACTCCATTTGTGACCCCTGGTCCTTGTTTCTTTTTTCAGGCTGAAAAAGTCCCTTGCGTCGACACTGTCAATACCTTTTAGAATTTTGAATGCTTGAATTAGGTCGCCACGTAGTCTTCTTTGAACTTGAACCGTCTTGACTTAGAACTTAGAACTTTGGAAGTGTGTCTTAACACGAATTAATGTTTCCTTAAAAAGCCAAGCCATACCCAAAACCAGATATAATTCAGAACACTATATATATATATATATATATATCTATATATATATATAGATAGAGAGAGAGAGAGAGAGAGAGAGAGAGAGAGAGAGAGAGAGACTTTTTATGTTTTTATTTATTTGGTTTACAAATAATGTGGCACAGTGTCACTTTTGACAAGAAGTGGGGAAAAAAGGTACTTGTATACCACACAATGTTTAGTTACAGTCTCAGATGTGCAGTTTTGAAAGAAGATGTTATAGCACACTTGGATTTTAAAACATGAAATCTGGTGCTACTTCAGGTTAAAGGAAGCTCAGTTTCTGTGCCTTATTCTTGGGTTATCTGTTTGTACTTGTACCCTCTGGGTCATTTCACTTAGAAGCGTATTTTGGGTTACGTTACTGGACGAAAGAATGTCAGTCAATAGAGGAAGCAACCTATTGGTTATTTACAGAAAAGAAGTCAGTGAAGGGGTGGGGACAATTTCCCTCTCTTTTATTCTTGACCCTAATGTAGCGCCAACCAGATATGGGGACTCATTCACGAAAGGGTAATCCTAGGATAAGGTGTGCGCTATTAAAAGCTTTATTCATCAACCAATATACGGTGCACCTTAACGCATAAGGCACACGTTAGCACACCTGACAAGGAGTATAAAAAGGTCCAAATTAATGTTATTCATTATCCTGTCGAGCAGGGCCCACTGTGAACTGCAGGGCACAGCATGGAACACATTTCCTAAAAAGAAATTTCTGTCACATAGGAGGAATCTGCATGCACTCTGTCAAAGTGTTCAACAGCCTGTGTTTATTCACAGCTAAAATGATTTCATAAATATGTTCTGTACTTCCTTTAGCACCTGGAGATGAAATCGCCTCCTCCACTCCAGCAGCTGGTTTTTATTTATAAAATTATCTATTTTCTATATATAAGGCTGTATGAAAATAGTTGCCGCAACTTTTAAAGTGACTGTAATGGTTCTATTATTTATATGACATTTAGTTGAAAATAATGTTGAAAAATAAACTTTAATAGAAAAGGAAACGTCACTTATGTTGTCTTTTGCTAGTGATGGATTGGTATGCCTTCATCCTCTCTAGCCAATCAGTGATCTTCTTTCCCGTTGCTATTGTTAGATAGATTGTGGGCCGTGATGCAAGTACTGTAAATTACATACTGTAAATTTTGTGACTAGTAGTCAGACAGTAGTGGCTGTTCAATTTTGTGAGTGCGTTTTTACTGTTATGCAAGTACTGTATGTTATGTGTCATTATTGTTAGCTGCAACTCTTCACTTGTAATGAAACACAGCATAAAATGTTTTATTTCAAATGGTGATAAAGAGGGAGTCTTAAGAATTTGTGTTCTGGTTATCTACGTGTATGTTTTTTCTTGTTATTTTTGAACAAATGAACAAAAATCCATCTTGAAAGAAAGTATATATACGTATTACTATATATATATTGTGTGTGTGTGTGTGTGTGTGTGTGTGTGTGTGTGTATATATATATATATATATATATATATATATATATATATATATATATATATATATATATATATATATGTATATATATATTACTGTGCAAAAGTTTTAGGCAGGTGTGAAAAAATGCTATAAAGTAAGAATGCTTTCAAAAATAGAAATGTTAATATATTATATTTATCAATTAATTAAATGTAAAGTGAGTGAACAGAAGAAAAATCTAAATCAAATCCATATTTGGTGTGACCACCCTTTGCCTTTCAAAACAGCATCAATTCTTCTAGGATTTTGTAGGCATATAGTCAGGTGTATGATTAAACAATTATACCAAACAGGTGCTAATGATCATCAATTCAATATGTAGGTTGAAACACAATCATTAACTGAAACAGTTAGGAGGAATAAAACTATGTGAGGAACAGCCAAACTCAGCTAACAAGGTGAGGTTGCTGAAGACAGTTTACTGTCAAAAGTCATACACCATGGCAAGACTGAGCACAGCAACAAGACACAAGGTAGTTATACTGTATCAGGAAGGTCTCTCCCAGGCAGAAATTTCAAGGCAGACAGGGGTTTCCAGATGTGCTGTCCAAGCTCTTTGAAGAAGCACAAAGAAACAGGCAACGTTGAGGACCGTAGACACAGTGGTCGGCCAAGGAAACTTACTGCAGCAGAGGAAAGACACATCATGCTTACTTCCCTTCGCAATCGGAAGATGTCCAGCAATGTCATCAGCTCAGAATTGGCAGAAAACAGTAGGACCCTGGTACACCCATCTACTGTCTGGAGAAGTCTGGTCAGAAGTGGCCTTCATGGAAGACTTGCGGCCAAAAAGCCATACCTCTGACGTGGAAACAAGGCCAAGTGACTCAACTATGCACAAAAACACAGGAGCTGGGGTGCAGAAAAATGGCAGCAGGTGCTCTGGACTGATGAGTCCTAATTTGAAATATTTGGCTGTAGCAGACGGAAGTTTGTTCGCCGAAGGGCTGGAGAGCGGTACACGAATGAGTGTCTGCAGGCAACAGTGAAGCATGGTGGAGGTTCCTTGCAAATTTGGGGCTGCATTTCTACAAATGGAGTTGGGGATTTGGTCAGAATTAATGGTCTCCTCAATGTTGAGAAGTACAGGCAGATACTTATCCATCATGCAATACCATCAGGGAGGCATTTGATTGGCCCCAAATTTATTCTGCAGCATGACAACAACCCCAAACATACAGCGAAAGTCATTAAGAACTATCTTCAGCGTAAAGAAGAAGAAGTAATGGTATGGCCCCCACAGAACCCTGATCTCAACATCATCGAGTCTGTCTGGGATTACATGAAGAGAGAGAAGCAACTGAGGCTGCCTAAATCCACAGAAGAACTGTGGTTAGTTCTCCAAGATGTTTGGGCCAACCTACCTGCCGAGTTCCTTCAAAAACTGTGTGCAAGTATGCCTAGAAGAATTGATTATGTTTTGAAGGCAAAGGGTGGTCACACCAAACATTGATTTTATGTAGATTTTTCTTCAGTTCACTCACTTTGCATTTTGTTAATTGATAAATATAAACTATTAACATGTCTATTTTTGAAAGCATTCTTACTTTACAACATTTTTTCACACCTGCCTAAAACTTTTGCACAGTACTATATATATATATATATATATATATATATATATATATATATATATATATATATATATATATATATATATATATATAGATATATATGTATATATATATATATATATAGATATCCGTATCAATTTATAGAGAGCCTAAATTTATTTTTAAAGAGATTTTTCTTGTTCTTCTGTACTGTACATTTATCTAATTGTATTTCTTCTAAATTGTAGGTCATTCATGTTAAGTACATTTTTTTATGAAGTATTCCACTATTATTGGTTCATTTACTTTATTTCTTGAGATTCCGTATTTGTTTATTTAATGCTGTACCTGTTCTACATATTTTATTTTTTAAAATGTTGGCTAAATATACCATAAACAAGGTCGCTAGTTTTGCAAGACAGGTTTATTAAGCCTGGATATCTATTTTCTCTATTTGTGATTTCTCTTTTATCTTTAGAAATGTATTTGGATATTTTGCATGTGCTCTTACAGGTTTTAATGTCCTTTAGTGTGTCTGATCTGTTTGTTTACTGTGGACTAGAATGTCAGCTAAATTTCCATCCTAAAAAAGCCACTATCAGCACTTTTGGGGAATATATATTTTTTTTTACCAATGGGCAATAACCATTACAAAAAAAAATACCTACCATATGTAGACTAATATTTGTATTGCTGATCAGTCAACTTTTGTTTTTTCAATACATTATCAAAACAAATTAAAAAATACTATTATTACTCATATAACAACAAAATATGAACCGCTGGAAAGAATTTCATCCTTCAGGTGGCGCAACAAGCACAGCCCGACAGCATGCTTCAAATGGAAATGCATGTTTACTATTACATGTGTTTCTTTAACACTGCACATTTGAGATCCAGAGAACACATGGAAGTACAAAACAAGATGTATGGAGGTCCCGTTAATTTAAAACACCTATCCAGAATGCTTCAGATAGTACAATAGTACACGTTCATTTACTGACTGTTAATGCCAGTGTTTCATTTCTTTCAATTCACAGAAGGAGTTGAGTCTTCCAAGGAAAGGCAGCATGTAAGTACTAACTGTTCATTATTGACGACTCTTTCGACGAATGCAATGTCTTTTGTCTGGCTGGTAAATATCTACACCTAATCTAAGATAATGCAGTGGTCTGCTGTGAGTGCTTGCACATGGAATGCAAACCTGTTTCCTTTCCTCTGCCGGAAGCTTGATGACAGGTTACATGTGTACATTATTGGAAATGCTGGATTTAGTTTTCAGTGGAGACACTTCTCACAGAGAGTGCTGAGAGTATGGAGCGCATTACTGACAGCCGACACGTTGTTGATGCTGAATCAATGGGATTCTTTAAGGCTCTCCTTTGAGGTCAGTTGATAGGGACCGGAAGAGCAACAGTGGTCGTTTGCACGTGATTTTTTTTTTTTTTTCTGCCATGCATGTATTTTAGTAACAAAAAATCCCCACTACTGTTGGTAATACAACATTATAGCATCAGTATCATGAAAATATCCATATGCCATCCGTATATATGTGAAGGATACATAAATACAGACAGGTTCTATCATAAACACCCATATTCTGATACTCTCAGAAACTTAAAGATTGGACAAGTGGTTGTCTAGATACACTAAGAAGGTAAACGTGACATATTCCTGTACATGAAGACAGACATACAGTACAGGCACCTGCTTATGTCCCCAGGTTCAGATACTCCCAATAATGCTAAATAATTGGATAAGCAGTTCTCTAGATATGGCTAAAACTCTGAAGTGTGCATATAGGTGCTTCCTCTGCATGCTGATATAACTCCCTGGGGCCGGTTTTTCAAAACTTTGGGAATCGGATATCCGCATTTGATCTGGATCATATTGTGCAATTGGGTTTTTAAAAAAATCGAAATGTGGTCTGGATTACTGTGATCCGGATTTCGTTTTGCTATATGTCCAAATACAGTATTAGAATGTAATATTTACATATTTAACTTTTGTATCCATGCAAGCAAAAAGGAAAATACATACTTAGTGGCATAACTTTAATAAAAAAGCATATGCATACGCCTTTACATACGCCTCCTTAAAGCTCGTCCGAGAGATGCTGGACTCCCGACCGACGAGGCAGACGATGAAGATGTCTAAAAACACAGACCCTTTTTTCAAAAATGTTATTTTTATTCAATTTAGATTTAGTTATTTAATTTCTGCTAAGTAGGTATACTGTACATAAAATAACCATTATTTGCATGCGTTATACAGTATGTGCACTAACATTAAAAGTGATTTAGATCATTTTTTTTAAAAATAGATGATTTGTTAAAAAATATATAAAACAAAATAATAAAGTTGTGTATTAATCATTATTACCATGATCTTATTTATTTTATTAAATTAGGTTAGATCATAAATGAGGCCTCTTTTTAAAAACCCTATAAGAACTAGCTTATTAAACAAAATTTTAAAAAAATTGATTTTGTAATTGTGATTATTTTTTGTCTGAAAAAATGTATTCCCGCAGTGACATTTTTCTGAAAAACCAGATCAAAATGATCCAGATAAAAATAATCACCATCAAAAAATATATACAATTACAAAATCCAGATAACTTTGATCCAAATTAAAAAATTAGAAAAACCGACCCCTGGTGATTGAGAATTGGTTCTGATGTAGCAGGGACTGGGATAGTTAGTCACACTTTCTTATTAACAGCATCCAATGCATTATGCTTTTCATCGTATAAAAGACTCACACACCCTTTTTAAAATACAAGTGATTGAGATTCACACAAATTGTTTTAAGGAATATTTTTAAAGGACCGTTTTATAAACATTCTTTTAGGTTTAAAAAAATTAGGATACACTTCAAACTCTGCCTAAATCAGTTCATGAAAAAAGGGTTAATTTATTGCAAGCTTTATTAAAAACCTAGCTTAAAATTTAATAATACGTTTTTCTTTTTTTTTTTGAGTGGTTCTAACTGCAGTTACTCAAATACTGTCTTTGTTTACTTCAATAAGTGTGTTAAGATACTGTAGCATGCACGGGGGAAAGCAGCAGCAGGGCTGGTAGGTGACATAATCTCACACAAAGACATAAGCTCAATATGCGCTCTTTGCAAAGGAGCCGTCTCTTTTAAGAACATAAGAACATAAGAAAGTTTACAAACGAGAGGAGGCCATTCGGCCCATCTTGCTCGTTTGGTTGTTAGTAGCTTATTGATCCCAAAATCTCATCAAGCAGCTTCTTGAAGGATCCCAGGGTGTCAGCTTCAACAACATTACTGGGGAGTTGATTCCAGACCCTCACAATTCTCTGTGTAAAAAAGTGTCTCCTATTTTCTGTTCTGAATGCCCCTTTTTCTAAACTCCATTTGTGACCCCTGGTCCTTGTTTCTTTTTTCAGGCTGAAAAAGTCCCTTGGGTCGACACTGTCAATACCTTTTAGAATTTTGAATGCTTGAATTAGGTCGCCACGTAGTCTTCTTTGTTCAAGACTGAACAGATTCAATTCTTTTAGCCTGTCTGCATATGACATGCCTTTTAAGCCCGGAATAATTCTGGTCGCTCTTCTTTGCACTCTTTCTAGAGCAGCAATATCTTTTTTATAGCGAGGTGACCAGAACTGCACACAATATTCAAGATGAGGTCTTACAAGTGCATTGTACAGTTTTAACATTACTTCCCTTGATTTAAATTCAACACTTTTCACAATGTATCCGAGCATCTTGTTAGCCTTTTTTATAGCTTCCCCACATTGTCTAGATGAAGACATTTCTGAGTCAACAAAAACTCCTAGGTCTTTTTCATAGATTCCTTCTCCAATTTCAATATCTCCCATATGATATTTATAATGTACATTTTTATTTCCTGCGTGCAGTACCTTACACTTTTCTCTATTAAATGTCATTTGCCATGTGTCTGCCCAGTTCTGAATCTTGTCTAGATCATTTTGAATGACCTTTGCTGCTGCAACAGTGTTTGCCACTCCTCCTACTTTTGTGTCGTCTGCAAATTTAACAAGTTTGCTTACTATACCAGAATCTAAATCATTAATGTAGATTAGGAATAGCAGAGGACCTAATACTGATCCCTGTGGTACACCGCTGGTTACCACACTCCATTCTGAGGTTTTTCCTCTAATCAGTACTTTCTGTTTTCTACATGTTAACCACTCCCTAATCCATGTACATGCGTTTCCTTGAATCCCAACTGCGTTCAGTTTGAGAATTAATCTTTTGTACAGCTGTGTGGCAGAGCAGAGCTCTACCCTTTATGAATTGGCAGGGATGGGGTTAAATTCCCCTACCTGCCTGGGTTTATTGTGTTCAGGTGGCTGGGGTTGATTAGAGTAATTAAAGAAAAATCAGCACCCAGCCACCTGACATAAAAGGAGGCCTCAGCTTCCCATTTAGGGAGAGGAGGGAGCTGAGGAAGCAAGCAGACGGTTGCGCTTGTTGTTTTTGGTTTTGTGGTTTTGTGAATTTTCTAATCCAGTGAAGGCATCACCCAGCCTGGAAACCTTTATTTTTGTAAGTTTTGCTTTGTGTTTTGTTATTTGTGTTTAAATATCTTTGTTTTCGCCCTTGTGCCCTTTTATTTTGTGTTCATTTATAATAAAAGTATTATTTTTTGAACTGCAGTCTGTCTCTGGGCCTTTATCCACTCGCCAGCCTGTCACAAGCGGTATCGCCGTATTCTTTAGTGTGAGAGGTCCCGGGATCGTGCCCGCAGTCCGCCTCTGTGTGGATTGCCTCGTGTGATGAGCCTGCCTGCGGGAACCGAGATCGCTACATTGGTGTTAAAGTGGGATGTGGTGACCAGTCAAGAAGGAACCTGGAGAGAAGTCGGAGCTGCCCCCACTGTAAAGATGGGGACCGCTGGCCGAATGGCCAGAGGGGTGTGAGCATCAGACCCCGGGAGCACATCCAAAGCGGGACCAGCACCAGCGATCCCAACACCGCTTCGCAGCAGGCAGTGTAAAGACACCCCTGTTCAATCGGAAGGTGGACTGGGACACGTTCTATTCCAAGGTTCAATCTGGTGACCCATCTGGAAAGATGGACTGAGGACTACCCTGCCTGCTCACTCTGGCCCCGAAGCAACAGGCAGACTTCGGGGCACTGAGTGAAGTGCTCCGGAGCCAGTTTGGTAGCAGCCAACAGCCAGGGCTGCTGCACAACAAGCTCCAGGGATGGACTCGTAAGCAGGGGGAGACCCTCCGTGAGCTAGCCGCGGCGATAGGTCTTGACGCGCCGCGCCTTTGCGAACATGCCCCCTGCGGTGCAGGAAGAGCTGGTCAGGGACCAATTTGTGGAGGCAATTGTGACCGAAGAACTGCGGGCGCAAGTGAGACTCCTCCAACCCCAAAGCCTCCGGGAAGCGGTGGAACTGGTGTACAAGAGGGAGGTGGTCTGTGTCACGAAGCAGCAGGGATCTGCGGGATGGGGTCCACCATGAGTCCGGACCACGCAGATAGAGGCAGCGAAGGCTGTTCCCTCTCCACAAAGTCGTCGCTCTTCTCAGGGTGGTAATGGCCCAGAGCCCGGGAGTCTGTCTGCAACCACCCCTCTAGCCTGGCCATCAGCGTGCTGAGTGTCCAGAAAGTCGTCATGCTGTGAACGGCAGCAGCCTTTGGCCAGCGTTGGGAAATGCCCAGGGGTCCACTTAACTTACCCTGGCCTGACATTGGCCGACGGAGTGCAGCCACCAAAACGCCTCTCCCTGACTCGTCAACTGAGGCTGGTCCCCGTTCCAGCTCCAATGGCACGCAGTAAGAGGAAGCGGTCGCCCCAGCGATCATCCCAGGGAAAGGGTACCCCAATTTCTCCACCTCACCAGGAGCTGCTGTCTGAGCAGCATGGGGAGGAGGCCCCGTTGTTTCCCGGCTCATCTTACAGCGACTCAGGACCTACTTGCAGGCAGCTGACCTTCACTGAGGCAACGGAATGGCGGCATGTCACAAAGATGGCTGCAGTGGGTGACATCAGACCAGAACCAGGAACCAGGAAATAAAAACAGAAAGGTGGGGTTTGGTGCAGCTGAGCGATTGTTCTCGCTCAATATTTAATAACGAAACAGACAGAAAATAAAAGGTTGAAAGACAAACAAGACACAGGACACGGCACTCGTAGCCAAAACAAAAAGACAAACCAAACGGACTAAACAGACAAAAGCTTTTATTTTAACTATTAACTATTCTTATTACCTCTGTCTCCAATCCCATTCTCCGTTCACCGAACACACAACCCAGAGTGAATGAAAACATGCAGCTTTTATGCAGCTGTACCGAGACTCGATTGCTAATCAATCATTCACTTGGAGTCTCGGTACAACCACACGTGAATTAATAAAGTGCAATTCCCTGTGCTCACATATTATTTTACTTGCACATGAAGAGCTGTGCAGTCCTCGTGCCTAAATACAAATATACATTTTAAACACTTGTGCTCGCAACCCATATTTATATCCTGTGTATTTTATACATAAACACCTACATTAAAGACACTACATACAACAAAAAAACAGTTATAAACATAAAGGGGCAGGACACTCCGTCACACGGCAGCTCCAGGAACAGGATCCTGATCTCATCCTTGTGTTGCAGTGGGTCGAGTAACGGCAGCACCCCCCTTGGGGGGCCATTGCCATGCAGTCCATCACCACCAAGGGGCTCTGGTCGCAATGGCCCTGCATTGTGGTCCGAGATGGAGTGCTGCAGCGCCAATGGGAGGCTCCGACACGACAGAGGCCTCACTGGCAGGTGATCATGCCCCGGGGCCTTCAGTCCACCGTGCTGCAGGCGCACCATGGAGTCAACAAGACCTTGCGGCGACTCCAACAGGGCTTTTACTGGGGGCGATGCAGCCACAATGTGGAGGACTACTGCCACCATTGAGACAGCTGCACTGCTAAGAAGGTACTGGCAGACCAATCCTGTGCTCCCCTCCAGCAGTTTCCCGTTGGCAGCACTATAGAGAGGGTAGGAGTCATCATCCTGGGCCCCTTTCCCTGCTCCGAGAGAGGAAACCGCTTTGTATTAGTCACCATGGACTATTTCACGAAGTGGCCCGAGGCGTACACCAAGCTGAACCAGGAGGCCGTGACAGTAGCGGAGGCACTACTGGAGGGGTTAGTCTGCCGGCTTAGGGTTCCCCTGGAGATTCACTCGGACTAGAGGTGGAACTTTGAGTCCTGAGTCATGGCGGAGCTGGGAATCCACAAAACCCGGACCACTCCACTACACCCCCAAAGCAATGGATTGGTGGAGTGGTTCAGCCGGACGTTGACGACCCAGTTGGCCATCACCACTGCTAAGCACCAACTGGATTGGGACTCACAGCTACCCCCGGTCCTTCTGGTGTGCCCCTCCATGGTGCAGGAATCCACCAACTGCACCCCAGCCCTGCTGATGATGGGCAGGGAGCTGCGGACCCTGGCTATGTTGGTGTTCGGCCAGCCACTCAACATGGAGGTACTTCCCACTGGACCTGAGTATGCCCAGAGGCTCCAGGACCAGATGAACACTGCCCACAACTTCAATCCCTGGGCTGGAGAGTTTCCCAAGAGCTGCTGGGCAGGGACTTTCCCGGCTGGTGAAGTGTCCGCTATGGATTGGCTGAGCCGGGCACTGCCTCCCTCTGGCTCCCCTATAAAAGGAGCTGGGAGCGGGACATCAGTGTTAGCCTGGAGAAAAGGGACTGAGACCTGGAAATTGTTTAAACTTGTTATTTTGGTCATTGTTTTGTGTGAAATAAAGCCAAGCTCTGTTTTGTCTCCTTCTTGACATCGCTACATTGGTGTCAGAAGTGGACGTAGGTACCCCGGCACGCATTAGTCGGACTGTAGCCTGGTGAGCAAGTCTGTGGCGGACTTGAGGCTAGCAGGGTATAGTGTAGAGTGCACGGGGGAAGGCAACAGCAGGTCTGGTAGCTGACATAGTCACATACAAAGACATAAGCCCAATATGTGCTCCTTGCAAAGGAGCCGGCTCTTTTATACAGCAGTATTGGCAGGCGCTATGCTTTAGTGTGAGAGGTCCTGGGTTTGTGCCTGCCCGTCGACTCTGTGTGGATTGTCTCGCCCTGTATGATGTGCCTGCCTGTGGGAACCGAGATCGCTACAATACATTAGGAAACAGTTATTCTTTATAAATCTATATTGGTTAAAAAAATTTTAACAAAAAGAATAAACAGTAACAAAACAAACAAAATTTTGTAAATAGGGCCAATTGTTTTTTTACAATACATAGGGCAAAAAATTTAGATAACCTACCAGGCCAAGAATCTCTGTTACATTGCACTATGCCAGTGCTGCCTGCGGGTGGCAGTCTTTACTGGGTTATATTGCATTAATGAAAACTAGCAAGTGGCATGCTTGCAACTGTTTATCCAGGTTGATGAAGCTCAAAGCTAAGATGTGCAGATCAGGACATGCTCTATTCACTCAAGAACCAGACAGCTATATAAGGGGAGTTTAACCTTGGATGCTTCACATTGGTAATGTCCAGTGTACTGTGAGGGGGGTTTCCTTTAATGTTGAAGGAACGGTAAAACGGTAAAAGGTAGTGATAAAACTTGGTTAGGACATTGTTTAGCACAAATTATTAAGTGTCAAAATCTGGTTTTGTATGGAGAACTCTGACTGTACATATGTCCCCATTTTTACATGTTCTGGGAATATAGGTCATCTGAATCTACTTTCCCTTGACACACTTAGAATTATTGGTATGTTAATAAGTGTAAGTGCACACTCTGTGCTGGGTGTGTCACATAAAGAGAGCAAGAGAAAATGCATTCTACTAGATTAGAGGCAGCTACCGAACACTGAGAAACATATTATAAGTCATTACATCTAAATAAAAAACAAACTGTTATTAAACACTGTAATCAGTTTCTGTAGAACAGTTGTGGTTTAAACATTTCAATAGTTTTGTCATTGCCATTCTGAGTGTGAGATCTACACTCTCTGCAAAGGTAGAAGTGTAGTTGCTGCTAATTGGTTCCAATGGGGACGTGACTTATAATTGTATTTACAGATGCGATACAGTTGAATCAGCATGAAGTTTTGATAATCCCAGTCTGTCTAAAGGTATCCCAGCATTGTTACAGGAGCATGAGCTGATACACTGCAATCCCTATAAGAGGAATTCCCTTTCTACTGCGGAACGCTGCTATTGAGAATGTATTGTCCAGTTGATTAGTGACCCAGTTCGTGTGATTAAAAATGCAAAATATAACGCTGCAATACAGACACAGGACACAGCAAAGGCAATGCAATGTATTTCTTGTAAACATTGTAGGGAGCTCTGGAACCCTAAGGGGTAGATGTACTAAGATATACTAAATGAATACCTAGCACACTTTTTTACTTTAGACTACTGGTAACACAAAATAAATCATGCTGCTGCATTGTACCCATTGCTGTACAATGCAAATAAGATTATTTTAAATTGAAAAAAATATATATATTAGGGTTTATTTTATTTTATTTATTATTTTTAACTTGGCCTACTTAGCAACCTAGTCAATTTACACACAATAGATCATGGTCCTATACAGATGCTCAGAATGAGCTGGAGGGGTTAGTGGCACATGTGTGCAGTCTATTGCTCCCAACATGCTGGGAAAACCAGAAATGTCATAGAAATTTGTTTTCAAGGCTTATAAGTACACCCTGACATTAATGAAAATTAGGTACTTAAATGCTTTGAGCACAACTTGCAACTCTGTAACAAACTCAAGTCCATGACAAAACCAATATTAAATATCCCCTAGTTAATTATAACCCATACCCTCACAGTACAGCAATACATTTAAATACACAGCAGCTACAGCAATTCACACATTTTAAAATAACAAACAAACAAGAATAAAAAGTCCTTATAACAAACTGTAAAAAGAGTGTTGAGTACAAAAAAGAAAAAACAAAGTCATTTTAAAGCAATATAATGTCCATCTGATAATAAATCAGGAGCATCACTAATCAAACGAACATGAAAGGAGCCTAAAGAACAGGGCGCTCGTTTAACCCCGAGATAAAACAAACACAATGAGACTTATATCTGGGGTGCTCGTTTAATCCTATAAACAAAACAAAACAGTTCTCCCAGTCAAAATAATCCATCAGAAAAAGTAAAAAAAAAGGAAAACGCAGCTCGATCTCACCCAGTGTCCTGTACCTGTTTCCAGTACCCCTTGACAGTCCTGGTAATGTACTGGGAATTATATAAATGGAAAGTCCTTTTGAAGGGAACCGGAGGAGATGGCAATGCCCTTGGGAGAACGGCAGCAAACATCATAAGACTGGAGAGAAGTAAATAAAAAAAAAACAGCACACATATACATAAGAACGAAAGAGTAACGAAACGGCGAAGCACTTTTTATTTAACACTGAGAATATCTTCTTTCACTGAGTTTTATTCCACACGATAGTTCAAAAGGTTGCTTCATCCTAACAAACCCAAAGCCCTAACACCAGAACAAAAGAAACTATTTAAACATATGTAACCCTTTTTTCCTCTTAAGTACGGAAACGTTTGATTGTTAATGCCTTGATTGGAGCTCTGTTGCAAAGTGGTTGATTGTGTACAGGTGCAGGAGTGATGCAGTGTGCAATGAACAGATAGAGATTTGTAATCCAGTTTAGAAAAGTACTTTGAGTCTCTGATTTGGCAAACGCACATTTTCTCAAGTTGGCTGCAAGCCGGGCTACCCTTAGAGACTGAAGGATTGCTGTAATCCTAGCCAAATGCTCTCGCCAGGTGGAGGTGTAAATCACCACATCATCAATATACGCTGCTGCATATTCATGATGTGGGTGTAAAACTTGGTCCATCAGTCTCTGAAAGGCAGTGGGTGCACCTTGTAGCCCAAATGGCATGGTTTTGAAGTGAAACATCACTTCTGGTGTTGAAAATTCGGTTTTCTCTCTAGAATTGTGAGTTAAGGGGATCTGCCAGTATCCCTTTGTCCGGTCCAGAGTCAAGAGAAACTTCACCTTTCCCGGGTTCGCCTTGAACTTGGCAATAGCGTTTACCTTCCGGAAGTCCACACAGAATCGTTAGGAGCCGTCTTTCTTGACCACTATGACAATTGGACTGCACCACTCACTCCTGGAAGGCTCAATCACTCCAAGTTCGAGCATGTCCCATACCTCTTTGTGAACGCTACTTCATTGACTTTCTGGGATCTGGTAAGGTCTCTCTTGTACTGTTACCCCTGGTGGAGAGATAATGTCATATTCATCTAAGTTAGTTCTGCTGGACAAGTCAGAAAAAACATTGCTGAATTCCTTAATAAGCTTACACAGCTCCCTTTGCTGATCTGGAACCAATTTTTCCCTCATCAAAATTATTTTAGTGCTGGGGGTCTCTGGACAGGGACCTAAATCTTCCTCTATATTGCCTGGGGCTATAAATAAATCCTCCCTTGCCTGCCAGGGCTTTAATAAATTTACATGATACATTTCACATTCATTACGGGGATCGGGCTGTCTAATTTCATAATTCACCTTTCCTATAGCTTGAATCACTTCATATTACTTCATACTTCATAGCACATAATTTTGATTCTGAGGAAGGAAGCAGCAGCATGATTACCTTGTCTCCTGGTCTAAAGGTTTGAATTAATGTATTTTTACTGTAATGCTGCTGTTGCCGATGCTGAGCCAATTTGAGGTTGTCCTGGGCCAAATGACGACCAAGTCCAGGCGATCTCTCAGTAGGAGCACATGCTTCACTACGTTTTTGGATGAGCCTTTGTGCTCCTCCCACCCCTCTCTCAACAGATCGAAGATGCTGTGAGGCTGTCGGCCGTACAAGAGCTCGAAGGGGGAGAACCCTGTCGAACTCTGCGGCACTTCTCTCACTGCAAAAAGGAGGAAGGGAAGAAGCAATCCCCAATGTTTTTGCTCTTGTGTTACAAAATGTCTCAGCATCTGCTTCAGGGTCTGTTTAAAGCGTGCCACCAAACTGTCCGTCTGTGGATGATAAACAGACATCCTGATGGGACGTATTTTTTATATTTTATATACTTGCTGTAATGTGTTAGACAGAAAGTTGGTTCCATGATCAGTCAAAATCTCCCTACTCTAGCTATAATCCATACTAACTCTGTCTATCGCAGCACTAGTGGACCTCAATGGAAGTGCCTCCAGGTATCGCATTGCATAATCTACCACTACTAATATATGAGTATACCTGGAATCAGAAAGTAGCAAAGGGGCCCACTATATCCATTGCAATGCATTCAAAAGCAGTTGAAATAATCGACAGTAGAAACAAAGGGGTAGGGCGCACTCGACCCAGCGCTACTCGTTGGCAGTCTGGGCATGTGGCTACATATCTCGACACATCAGTATGAAGACCTACCCAATCGAGCCAATATCCGCTCCCTTGTCTTGTCAGTTCCGAGGTGCCCCGCAAAAGGGATATCATGTGCCAGCCTCATGACCTCGGTCCGACAAGACAGGGGAACCAATAATTGTGTTACAGGCTGTCCTGTGCCCGCGGCTAGGTTTATCCTATATAGTAATTGCCCCTTGATACATTCTTACAACAGAGTTTCACCTTCTGAAAAAACTGTCATACCAGCCTGTGCAAAGAACTCTGTTATTGCTGCTTAGCATCCTCACAGGTCGGAAGGGAGAATTACAACCAACACCCCATTCACACTTACTGAATCGGCCTTGGGCCATCTCTGGACCGCCTCAAAATTTCTGTTCACAGTTGAGGTTTTAGGGGGCTGTTACAAAGATGGCTGCAGTGGGTGATGTCAGACCAGAAACATGAAATAAACGACATAGAGAGGTGGAGTTTGGTGGAGCTGAGCGAATGGTCTCGCTCAGCATTTAATAAATAAATAGAACAGAAAATAAAAACGTTGTAACAAACAAAAAACGCAGGTCAGGGCACATTCGTCAAAACAAAAGAGACAAACAAAACGGACTATACAGACAAACACGGTGAGCTGATTTAACGATTATTATTCTTATTATTATTATTATTATTATTACCTCCGTCACCAATCCCGTTCTCCACTCACCGAACACACAACAACCCTGAGTGGGTGAAAACATGCAGCTTTTATGCAGCTGTACCGTGACTCGATTGCTAATCAATCATTCAATTGGAGTCGCGGTACTGTGCAATCCTCGTGCCTAAATGCAAATATACATTTTAAACACTAGTGTTACACAGACCCGTTTATATCCTGTGTACTAATGATTATACACCAACATTAACACACAACATATAATACACAATACACACAGGGGTGGGAACTTTGCCACATATACCCCCCTTCTGCAAAGCACACATGGCCTCAATGGCCACCTCCCCCCTTAAAATCCCAAACGTCTCGCTCAAAGTCCTGGGCCAAGAACAGGGACTTTAAGGGGTTGATGGGCGGCAATGTTGCCAGTAGCCAGGCTGCTACAGGCCTTGCAGTCAGTTGACGTGCTGACAGTGGGGCGAATCTCTCCTCCCCCTGTACCACTAGCAGCGGAAATGCTGCCAATGGTGCGGCTGTCAGCAGACGTGCTGACAGCTCCCAGACTGACTCCTTCAGCCGGGGAAAGTCCAGCAGCGGAAAAGCTGCTGGGGTTGGTGGTCTCCAGACCTCCCCCAAGATCTCCAGCAGCGAATCTGCTACGGGGGAAGGTGGTCTCCTGACCTCTCCCCCCTTTATAGCCGATAGCTCCCTCTGGTGGGGCTCCAGCCACACTGACCCCTGCGGCCAAGCAGAGCTGACTGCCACCCCTGGCGAAGCAGTTCCAGTGACCCCAGGCGATGCAGAGCGGCTGGCAACTCCAGGCGATGCGGAATGGCTGGCGACCCCAGGCGATGCGGAACGGCTGGCATCCTTGGGCAATGCCAGGCAGGTATCCTTGGGCGAAGCGAGGCAGGCATCCTTGTGCAAAGCGAGGCAGGGAGTCAGGACAAGCTGGGTTGCGGGTGTTGGCCCTCTTCTCGGCAACTGCGGCCGGCCGTGCTTCCCTTAGCAGCCTTTGCACAGGCTGCTGAGTACCGCCAGCATCCAGTCCTGCTCCTTCTTCCAGCTCCTCTCCTCATGATGGTGGGGGAAGTGATACCAGCAGGCATTCATCCTCTGCTGGTGGGGGAAGTGATACCAGCAGGTATTCATCCTCTGCTGGTGGAAAGGGACCCAGCAGACATTCACCCTCTGCTGGTGGATGGGAATCTAGCAGGCATTCACCCTCTGCTGGTGGACAGGGACCCAGCAGGCATTCACCCTCTGCTGGTGGACAGGGACCCAGTAGGCATTCACCCTCTGCTGGTGGAGGTGGCGGAGGCAGAGGCAGCTCCATCTCCTGGCCAGGCTTCTGCCACTCAATTAAGTGCAGCAGGCAGCAAATTACTTATGCTGCTGTGATGTAGCCAATGCTATAATGCACAAGAAAAAGCAAACTGGGAAACACCAGCAATAATTGCAACTGTTTAAAACATGCTTTCAAAAGTCCTGAACAAATTGATGCAATTTTAAGTGTTGCAATTGTCTGCAGCTTTAGTACATCTCATTATAATATGTGTGAACCCTCATCTCCGCCCCCTTTTTGCAAATTTATGCAGAAACGCCCATAATTGCATATTCATCTAAGGTTGAACCTCAAAGAAAAACTACTGCTGTTAAGCATTCCCTAAACAGTTGCTAACTGCATTGCGCTTGTTTAGTACATTTCACCCTAGACTTCTGACTCGTTTGCAAATGGTTTACGACTATTGCAACAGGAGCAACACTTTAGTAAATCTACCCCCAAGTGTCCACATTTTTCCTTTCACAAAAAAATAGTGCACATTGCATTTATTGTAAAGACCATGATACATTTGTGCACTCCTGAAAAATAAACATTAAAAAACAAATATACAGTATGAAAAACATATGGTATGAAAGGGTATATTTTTACACCCTCATTTTTGTGCAAGAAATTGCAATTCCAAAGGTGTTTTTTTTCCCCACTCAGATAGCCATTGACTTGGACCATTTGTGTTGGTTGCCATGAGAACACAACTTGGCAACGCGGCAGAAACAAAGGCATGCAGTGGAAATGGCTTAGCTGTGTTGTATCAAACCAGGGGTGCTGAAGGAGGAATGCCTGGATTGTCAATAAGCAGGCTGCTTCAATGGCTATTTAGGTTAAATATTTGAGCTTTGATATTCTAGGAGACACTGAACAGAACTGGTAACTCCACTCACTCAAAACCTTGAAAACAAAGCCAGACATTTTGATTGTGTAGCCTAACGTGAAAATAGATTTATGAAGCTTCATTCTGGGACTAGCCTTCTAAGAGTTTCCCATAGTAAAAGCATAACAATGTGTATTAAAGCACAGTGAGAGCATGGTAAAGCATAGGGAAGCATTGTAAAACACACAGAGGTATGGTGAAGCATATTAAAAAACAATGGCAAACTACCCTTATAAAAGTGTCCTATGGAAAAAGCACAGCAAAATGTAATAAAGTACAATGAAAGCATGGTAAAGCAGAGTGAGAGCATGGTAAAACACAGGCAAGCATTGTAAAGCATGGTCAGATATGGTAAAAACTGCAAAATGGCTGTGCAGATTTACTGTGGTAAACTTTCATTCAGGTATCACAGTTTTAGTTCTATTTTATTTATTTTGTTACAAAAGAACAAAGGTCTATAATATGTTTTTTGTTTTTTTTTAATTAGTGAAGGCCAAAAACATTATATATACTTTGAAGCTGTTTCACTTTTATGGAATTATTGTTTGTAATACCATATTCATATTTTTCCATGGGTATCCTTGTGCAATTTTTCTCAGAATTCAGAATATTTCAGAGTTTCATAGATTATGGTGTCCATAAGTACATTGGCAGGACCTAAATACAGCACAGATGTAAGCGTTGTGTGTGTGTTTTGTGTAATTGTAGCACAGCTGTCATCTTATACAGTCTGACAATAGAACTATTACACCCATCTGAGGCTGTCTGTCTGTCCATTCCACTCTCTGTCACACTTTTTAAGAGATATATATATATATATATATATATATATATATATATATATAGAAATGGCTTATGCAATTGAAAAGGATGTTCTTTTTAGATATGGGTCACAACTTTTTTATGTAATTGATGGCTCTAATATACAAATTTCATTTCCCACATTTCAGCCCAGTTTTGACCCATACTTTCAAGTCATAACACTGGTGCGTAAAGAGTTAAATACAATGTAATTATTTCTTCTGATTATTGATTATTGATACATGTGAAATAAGGATGTTCAGTGGTGTGTGGACCAGCAGTCAATATCTACACACGCAGTTAACAGACTTCTTAAATGGACCCTTTAGCTAAACAAACCACATACAGTGAACAATACTGTTAGTCTGCTTGAGAGAGGCCCAGGACTGAATGGCAGTGTATGCCTGCATTTACTTTCAAATACATTTTCTCTTCCTCAAGCTGAATTCAGAGCTTACTAAAATATGAGGTCAAACTGTGACCTGTGGCTAATTGATTACCAAGAGAGGAAACTACAGCTGAAATCCAGATTCACATGACACTGAAGAGCAGACAGGGCAGGGAGATTGATTGTGCACACCCTCTCAACCCACCAGTAACATGCTTCAGTGATTCAGTGCAGTCATCTATTTATTTCACCACCTATCTCCTATGGCTCATTGTTATAACTCTGCTACAGATTGTTAGATTTCTGTTCCTAGAAGGAATCGTAGAGGGCTGTGTTAAAAGGCGATGCCTGGGGAATCCACATTGGATTGTAGTAGATCCAGCCCCTGCTCCATGCTGCCTATGACTGGCTTTGTGCAGTTATCTGTATAGAGGAAGGAACGCACACAACATCAGCTAGTGTGAGCCGTGAGCCGTGAGTAGCTATGAAATCTAGAAGAGACAAACTGAAAATCCCTTCCCTAACCCTGGAGTAAGTATTTTAATATTACATTTCCTTGTTAATATTGATGTCTGATGTTTCTGCATTCACATGTAAAATAAATAATGCAGAGAGGAGACGTGTAAAGATTCAGTAGGTGCAAAAATGAACAAGGGGCATGTTGCATTCTGTATTATTCATGTCTGTTTATGATTCACAAGAGTTGAAAATAGGCTGTGAATAGAATCTTTATATTTATCTTTATACAATATCTTTATGTAAAAAAAAATATGCATATGGTGTACAGTCTATCTGTCTAATGTTATTTTTGTATGATTCATGAAACAGAGGGAGGAATATATATCATTATGAAATATGTGGAATGTATTATAATATTATTCAAAGTTGTTGTTTGTGAGTTACGTTTAGAGATTATATAATTCTTAATAGTTTAATACCAAATTAGACATGCTATGATGCATATATGTTCTACTTAAATGTTGACATTTCTTTTGCATATCATCCTCCACGAACCCTGCAGTTTTGACGATGTATGACAGTGTTGTGTGAATTATGATTATGAATCACCCTGTATTTATATTTTACGTACAGTATATTTAATTGTATTTATTAGAAGTAAGCATAAAAACAATATGTTAAAAAAAACTTTATTTAATTAGTTTGTTATTTCAATATTGTTGCTTAACATTTTGACTAAAGACTAGGTTTAAACAGTTACCTCAGATAATTTAGAATCTCTAAAAAAAACTTAACTCAATGAAAAATGTTTTCACTAGAAGTTTCAATGTCAAGGTAAGTGGTTCTGGGTTTAGGGTTAGGGTTAAAGGGTTAGTGGTTACGATCACTTCCTATTCATTTCAGTTAGCTATGTAATGTCCACAGCCATTGCATAAGTGCAGTGTGGCACCAGGGTGTGTGTCATGGGGTGTCTCTGGTTGGCTGAAGGAGCTTGGCTTTGCCTTGTGTCTCCCAGTGCACCCCAATGTAAAGATATCCCACAGTGAGACACACCCTGTTGTGCTATATTTCTTAATTGTTACATGATTTGGAATATAGAATGAGCAAGGCTGTTCAGTGATAACACTGAGGATCCTCCAGACAATCTCAAGTTAGATCATCTCAGTAAGGGAAGAATAGAGCCACTCAGAAGGATTGCAAACACCATAACATTGTTTAGTTGTTTTTGTAAGCATACAGTGTTTTTTTACAATAATTTTACAAGACAAATGTCTGTTTAAAAGCAGCTATAGGAATTGATTATATAAAATAATTGGTTATACCAGGGAAAAACTGCAGCTGGGCAATTCCACTGAGTCTACAAGCTGACTGTTCTTATCATGGCTACAAAAATAAGCAAGCAGCCACTGTTGCTTCTACAACAGCAATCACCTGCTCTGTGTGCCTACAACTTACAATGATATTAAGATATTTACATTAAGTGTAATTCTATACATGCTGTAATATCTATTGAAGTTACAAACTGGTATGTCATGGTTTTTCATATCATAGCAGGTTTTAATTTTCAATGATTAAGATATCAGTAACAACACTGTGGCTCCCCGAACTCATTTGAAGGTTCTGTATGCTAATCTAATGCTGTTTACAAGGCAGTACGGAGTCTGCAGCACGGAGCTCCTCCCTTCTGACAGGTGGGCTGGGTGTAGAGAAGAGCGTTCTTCAGGCCTGGGGTTTTGTCAAGTCTTTATGAAATTCAACTATTAAAATAGATCACATTTTTCTTCCATCTTAAAATGTTGTGTGACTCTCAGAGTTTCGTAAGCACACGCAGCATGTGAATCGATTTGCTTTGCAAAATGTGCTCACTATATTTTTGTAATAAAAATAACTCTTTGACATTTAGCCACTTGTGTGATAAAAAACATTTCTTAATATCTCATCATTATATTACAATATATTTTGTTTTATATTGGTATATGGGTATTTTTCCCTAGTGTTACCATACATTATAACTGAGTTTGGGGATTTTGTGTAGAATTCTGAAGTTTTATATATAATATCACCAAGGCTCTATATTCTGAGGTTTGATATACAATATCACCAAGGCTCTGTATTCTCGGGTTTTACAAATGGTATAGGATGGTACGTGCTCAAGCATGTGAAAGTACTGATTACTCAGTAAAAATGCATGACTTTACCCTCAGTTGATACATTTATTTAAATGGAAGATAGTTTAGTGCAATAGGGGTCTGTCAGTTTAACACTGACGCACTGATGCAGGTTAACCTCACCAGCTTTACACAGTCAGAGGCAGGCGAGCTGCCTTTGCGATCGACTCAGTATTCTTGTTAAATACTGATAAATTCCCAGGAAATTGTATATAAAATAAAAAACAAATTATTCGGTTATAATTGTATATAAAATAAAAACGAATAATTAGGTTTTACACTATTCAGATAGTTAGTGTACCACGGATAATACTGATAGATTAGTAGTGTATATTTTAGCGGTGGTATTGGTGTTTTTTACATTGCCATTTTTGTTTTCTGTAAGGTGTGATAAGGCAGTCATTATCTCCATCTGTGTATTCCATAATGCAATTTCTTTTCTTACTTTGGCAAATTTGACTAAAGCCCTGCATTCCATTATAATAAGTTTGAGTAATCACATTGCTGAAGGCATTAACTGAAACGTTTGATAAGCCACACGCTCACACAGCACCACAGCAATCCTGTGAGACACTGTCATATCAAACTTGCTTGCTGTATAATCTTCTTGTCTGCTCCTGTGCTATGGATTCCAGCTCCCCACGCACACATTTGCAGTTTCGTTGTCATTTGCCCCAGAGATATGCTTTGAAAGCAGAAGCAATCTGCAGAGCTGTCACTTTGTTGTTTTAGCAGAAATAATTTACAAGAGCAGTCTGATGTATCCCCAAGCAGCACGAACTTTGCTGCTGGCAGCCACAGGGCGAGCCTGAAGGGAGGCTGAGGGAAACCCAGGGGTCTGCATGTTTTAACACAGCTATTCATGACTGTCGTCTCTACGCTTCATGTGCAGAGAACTGCTTATCCAGTTGTGTTGAAATTGTCATCCATTTGCGGAGCAGAGAGTTCAAACTTCATGGGTTGGTTTCACGAAGACCTTAGCATTGTTGAAATAGCATAATCCATTAAAAAAACAACAAATAAAACAAACATTTGAAATGGCAATAAGTATTTGTAAATGGATGTGGTTATCATGCTCTCCCCCCCCCCCCCTTCAAAGAATATCCAGCTTCCTTCTTTGACATTTACCAGGTTGCTAGGCAACCAAGTCACCTACCCTAGCAACTGTCTCAGCCAGTGCTTTTTTTTTTTTTTTTTTTTTACCTAACTAGAGTTTATTTGCCAGCCAGCAGGTAATAGCACTGCTATTTGCTGGCTGATGAACTATGTATAATTAAGCAACGGAATAAAGAATGCAGAAGGAGACAATGTGATACTATATCACAAGTGATTTGTTTTGTCCTTGATTTGAATAAAAATTAGAAAAGGCACTTTACAGAGCGTTAAAAAGGGACCAAAAGGAAAGTACACAGAAAGAGTACATCGAACTGCAAACGCAAGTCAAAAAGGAAGTTAGAAAGGTCGAGAGAAATAGAAATGAACATTGCTAAGGGAGCTAAAACCAATTCCAAAATGTTTTTCCAATATTACAACAGCAAGAGAACATTCAAAGAGGAGGTTAAATGTATTTATCTAAATGCTAGAAGTATCAGAAACAAAATTCTAGAACTTGAAGCTACTGCACTAACAGGTAACTATGATGTGATAGGTGTTACAGAAACGTGGTTATCTGAGAGTGATGGGGATGAATATAATATTTGTGGGTATACACTGTATAGGAAAGACAGGCAGGACAGAAGAGGAGGAGGGGTAGCGCTATACATAAGAAACAGTCTTGAAGCCCAGGTGTTAAACCTGGACAAAGAAAATAAAACCGAATCAATATGGGTCAGAATAACAGACAAAAATTCAAAAGGCATAATAATAGGAGCATGCTATAGACCGCCAGATTCAGACGGTGAGCACAATAATCTGTTATACAATGACATTAGAAATGCGTGTAGCAAAGGAGAAGCCATACTAATGGGGGATTTCAACTTCCCCCAAATAAAATGGGAAAACCCGGTGGGTAGCGCGAAGGATGAAATAGAAATGGTGGAAATGACAAATGACTGCTTCCTAACACAATTTGTGAAGGCACCCACTAGAGGGGAGGCATGCCTTGATTTAGTCTTTTCAAATAACGAAGATAGAATAACTAAAACAGAGGTCAGAGAACCACTGGCAAACTCAGACCACAACATGGTCTCATTTGAAGTGTTTTTTAAAACCCTGTGGCAGAGCAAAGCTCTGCCCTTTAAATTGGCAGGGATGGGGTTAACTTCCCCTACCTGCCTGGGTTTATTATGTTCAGGTGGCTGGGGTTGATTAGTTGATTAGGTTGATTAATGATCAATCAGCGCCCAGCCACCTGATATAAAAGGAGGCCTCTGCTTCTCATTTGGAGAGAGGGAGCTGAGGAAGCAGGTTGGTTTTTTTTGGGTTGTTTAGAAAGTTTGAATCCAGTGAAGGCATTGCCCAGCCTGGAAACTGTTATTTTTGTAAGTTTTGCTTTTTATCTTTTTTGTGTTTAAATTGTTTTGTTTTGGCCCTTGTGCCCTTTCATTTTGTGTTTATTTATAATAAAATAGTTATTTTTTTGAACTGCAGTCTGTCTCTGGGCCTCTATCCACTCGCCAGCCTGCCACATTTGGTGTCAAAGTGGGATAGCGCCACCTAGAGGCTCAGAGCAGTATTTTTGTTTTGTTTTGTGGAATTTTTGGGATAATTATTTATTTATTTTTTTTTAAAAATGGGAAAGAGCAGACAGCGACAAAAGCAGGAAAAGCAGCAGCGGCTGAAGAAATGTAAGCTGCTGCAGCCACCGCTGGAGGACCCGGCCAGCCTCTTCCCCTGGTGTTCCTGGTGTGGGAAGGAGGACCATCGTTGGCGGTCCTGCCCAGATGTGCCACCGGCAAACTGGTGTGGCCGGTGTGAGGAGGACGGCCACAACTGGGCAGGATGCCCCTACAACCAGGCCCAGGAAGAGGTGCAGTGTTCACCCCGGGCATCAGGGGCCACCCCACTACCTCCAGCACCACCACCTTCACCACCGTCCCAGGAGATCTGGGACTGGTTGATGCACCCTGAGGCAGACCTCGTCCACGATCTCCCCATAGTTATCAACACGCTGTGGCGTCGAGATGGGGAGAGGTGGGAACAGTGGGAGGAACAACACCACCCGGCGTCCTTCCCAGAGGTTGCCCTCATGGTGGTTAATTACCTGGCTGTAGACATGGGAGATGCCCCGGTCACTCCAATAAAGAGGGGTGAGCCGTCGTCCCGAGAGCCAGAGAGGGGTGAGGAGCTGCCGTCGTCCCCAGAGCCAGAGAGGGGTGAGGAGCTGCCGTCGCTCCCAGAGCCAGAGAGGGGTGAGGAGCCTCCGTCGCTCCCAGAGCCAGAGAGGGGTGAGGAGCCTCCGTCGCTCCCAGAGCCAGAGAGGGGTGAGGAGCTGCCGTCGCTCCCAGAGCCAGAGAGGGGTGAGGAGCTGCCGTCGCTCCCAGAGCCAGAGAGGGGTGAGGAGCTGCCGTCGCTCCCAGAGCCAGAGAGGGGTGAGGAGCTGCCGTCGCTCCCAGAGCCAGAGAGGGAGGAGGATCTGCCGTCGCTCCCAGAGCCAGAGAGGGAGGAGGATCTGCCGTCGCTCCCAGAGCCAGAGAGGGGTGAGGAGCTGCCATCGCCCCCAGAGCCAGAGAGGGGTGAGCCGCCGCCCCGAGAGCCAGAGAGGGGTGAGCCGCCTTCCCGAGAGCCAGAGAGGGGTGAGGATCTGCCGTCGCTCCCAGAGCCAGAGAGGGAGGAGGATCTGCCGTCGCTCCCAGAGCCAGAGAGGGAGGAGGATCTGCCGTCGCTCCCAGAGCCAGAGAGGGGTGAGGAGCCTCCGTCGCTCCCAGAGCCAGAGAGGGGTGAGGAGCTGCCGTCGCTCCCAGAGCCAGAGAGGGGTGAGGAGCCTCCGCCGCTCCGCCACCAGAGAGCCGAGAGGGAGAGGGAGCCGCCGCCGCCGCCTCCGCCACCAGAGGGAGCCGGGCCGCCGCCGCCTCCGCCACCAGAGGGAGCCGGGCCGCCGCCGCCGCCTCCGCCACCAGAGGGAGCCGGGCCGCCGCCGCCGCCCCGCCACCAGAGGGAGCCGGGCCGCCGCCGCCGCCTCCGCCACCAGAGGGAGCCGGGCCGCCGTCGCCGCCTCCGCCACCAGAGGGAGCCGGGCCGCCGTCGCCATGCTACCTTGGAGATTCGGGGCCCCCTCAACCAAAGAAGGCTTGGGGGCTCCGACATCAACCCCGCCCACCACCACCCACCATAACAGCCCACCCAAGGGACATAATTGGACTCTTGGGGGGAGGGGGGTGGGGAGGGGGAAGGGGGGAGTTGGCCGATTGCGGCCGGTGTACGTTGTACATGGGGGGAGGTGTGTGGCAGAGCAAAGCTCTGCCCTTTTTAAATTGGCAGGGATGGGGTTAACTTCCCCTGCCTGCCTGGGTTTATTATGTTCAGGTGGCTGGGGTTGATTAGGTGATTAATTAACGATCAATCAGCGCCCAGCCACCTGATATAAAAGGAGGCCTCTGCTTCTCATTTGGAGAGAGGGAGCTGAGGAAGCAGGTTGGTTTTTTTTGGTTGTTTAGAAAGTTTGAATCCAGTGAAGGCATTGCCCAGCCTGGAAACTGTTATTTTTGTAAGTTTTGCTTTTTATCTTTTTTGTGTTTAAATTGCTTTGTTTTGGCCCTTGTGCCCTTTCATTTTGTGTTTATTTATAATAAAATAGTTATTTTTTTGAACTGCAGTCTGTCTCTGGGCCTCTATCCACTCACCAGCCTGCCACAATCCCCAAAAGTAAAGACTAAAGCTAAGGTTTACAATTTTAGAAAAGCAAACTATGAAGGTATGAAACAGAGACTAACAGAAGTAGATTGGAGTAAAATAGAGAAAACACCCACAGAAGAAGGATGGTTGTTCTTCAAAAATGTAGTACTAGAGGCACAAAACAATTACATCCCTAAAGTAGACAAATCTAAATGTAAAACTAAATTGCCAAAATGGTTTAATAGATCAATTAAAAAAAAATATTCAGCGAAAAAAGGCACTTTACAGAGCGTTAAAAAAAGGACCAAAAAGAAAGTACGCAGAAAGAGTACACAGAACTGCAAACGCAAGTCAAAAAGGAAGTTAGAAAGGCCAAGAGAGAAGTAGAAATGAACATTGCTAAGGGAGCTAAAACCAATTCCAAAATGTTTTTCCAATATTACAACAGCAAGAGAACATTCAAAGAGGAGATTAAATGTTTAAGAGATACAAATGGCAAAATCGTAGAGGAAGAAAAAAAAATAGCAAATATGTTAAATGATTACTTTTCACAAGTTTTTACAAAGGAAGATACTGACAACATGCCCCACATGTCATCCAGTTCCTATCCAGTTTTAAATAACTTTAGCATAACTGAGGCAGAAGTGTTAAAGGGACTAGGAGCTCTTAAAATAAACAAATCCCCTGGGCCGGATGAGATCCTCCCAGTAGTACTCAAAGAAATGAAAGAAGTAATTTACAAACCGCTAACCAAGATCATGCAGCAGTCTCTTGACACAGGGGTGGTACCGACAGACTGGAAAATTGCAAACGTAATACCGATCCACAAAAAGGGAAACAAAACTGAACCAGGTAACTACAGACCAGTAAGCCTGACTTCTATTATATGCAAACTTATGGAAACTATAATAAGAGCCAAAATGGAAAATTACCTATATGGTAACAGGGTACTGGGAGACAGTCAACATGGTTTTAGGAAAGGGAGATCGTGTCTAACTAACTGGCTTGATTGTTTTGAGGATGCAACATCGATAATGGATAATTGCAAAGCATATGACATGGTTTATTTAGATTTCCAGAAAGCTTTTGACAAAGTCCCGCACAAAAGATTAATTCTCAAACTGAACGCAGTTGGGATTCAAGGAAACACATGTACATGGATTAGGGAGTGGTTAACATGTAGAAAACAGAAAGTACTGATTAGAGGAGAAACCTCAGAATGGAGTGTGGTAACCAGTGGTGTACCACAGGGATCAGTATTAGGTCCTCTGCTATTCCTAATCTACATTAATGATTTAGATTCTGGTATAGTAAGCAAACTTGTTAAATTTGCAGACGACACAAAAGTAGGAGGAGTGGCAAACACTGTTGCAGCAGTAAAGGTCATTCAAAATGATCTAGACAAGATTCAGAACTGGGCAGACACATGGCAAATGACATTTAATAGAGAAAAGTGTAAGGTACTGCATGCAGGAAATAAAAATGTACATTATAAATATCATATGGGAGATATTGAAATTGGAGAAGGAATCTATGAAAAAGACCTAGGAGTTTTTGTTGACTCAGAAATGTCTTCATCTAGACAATGTGGGGAAGCTATAAAAAAGGCTAACAAGATGCTCGGATACATTGTGAAAAGTGTTGAATTTAAATCAAGGGAAGTAATGTTAAAACTGTACAATGCACTAGTAAGACCTCATCTTGAATATTGTGTTCAGTTCTGGTCACCTCGCTATAAAAAAGATATTGCTGCTCTAGAAAGAGTGCAAAGAAGAGCGACCAGAATTATTCCGGGCTTAAAAGGCATGTCATATGCAGACAGGCTAAAAAAATTGAATCTGTTCAGTCTTGAACAAAGAAGACTACGTGGCGACCTAATTCAAGCATTCCAAATTCTAAAAGGTATTGACAGTGTCGACCCAAGGGACTTTTTCAGCCTGAAAAAAGAAACAAGGACCAGGGGTCACAAATGGAGTTTAGAAAAAGGGGCATTCAGAACAGAAAATAGGAGACACTTTTTTACACAGAGAATTGTGAGGGTCTGGAATCAACTCCCCAGTAATGTTGTTGAAGCTGACACCCTGGGATCCTTCAAGAAGCTGCTTGATGAGATTTTGGGATCAATAAGCTACTAACAACCAAACGAGCAAGATGGGCCGAATGGCCTCCTCTCGTTTGTAAACTTTCTTATGTTCTTATGTTCTTATGTCTAAGAGATACAAATGGCAAAATCGTAGATGAAGAAAAAAAAATAGCAAATATATTAAATGATTACTTTTCACAAGTTTTTACAAAGGAGGATACGGACAACATGCCCCACATGTCATCCAGTTCCTATCCAGTTTTAAATAACTTTAGCATAACTGAGGCAGAAGTGTTAAAGGGACTAGGAGCTCTTAAAATAAACAAAATCCCCTGGGCCAGATGAGATCCTCCCAATAGTACTCAAAGAAATGAAAGAAGTTATTTACAAACCGCTAACCAAGATCATGCAGCAGTCTCTTGACACAGGGGTGGTACCGACAGACTGGAAAATTGCAAACATAATACCGATCCACAAAAAGGGAAACAAAACTGAACCAGGTAACTACAGACCAATAAGCCTGACTTCTATTATATGCAAACTTATGGAAACTATAATAAGATCCAAAATGGAAAATTACCTATATGGTAACAGTATCCTGGGAGACAGTCAACATGGTTTTAGGAAAGGGAGATCATGTCTAACTAACTTGCTTGATTTTTTTGAGGATGCAACATCGATAATGGATAATTGCAAAGCATATGACATGGTTTATTTAGATTTCCAGAAAGCTTTTGACAAAGTCCCGCACAAAAGATTAATTGTCAAACTGAACGCAGTAGGGATTCAAGGAAATGCATGTACATGGATTAGGGAGTGGTTAACATGTAGAAAACAGAAAGTACTGATTAGAGGAGAAACCTCAGAATGGAGTGTGGTAACCAGTGGAGTACCACAGGGATCAGTATTAGGTCCTCTGCTATTCCTAATCTACATTAATGATTTAGATTCTGGTATAGTAAGCAAACTTGTTAAATTTGCAGACGACACAAAAATAGGAGGAGTGGCAAACACTGTTGCAGCAGCAAAGGTCATTCAAAATGATCTAGACAAGATTCAGAACTGGGCAGACACCTGGCAAATGACATTTAATAGAGAAAAGTGTAAGGTACTGCACGCAGGAAATAAAAATGTACATTATAAATATCATATGGGAGATACTGAAATTGGAGAAGGAATCTATGAAAAAGACCTAGGAGTTTTTGTTGACTCAGAAATGTCTTCATCTAGGCAATGTGGGGAAGCTATAAAAAAGGCCAACAAGATGCTCGGATACATTGTGAAAAGTGTTGAATTTAAATCAAGGGAAGTAATGTTAAAACTGTACAATGCATTAGTAAGACCTCATCTTGAATATTGTGTTCAGTTCTGGTCACCTCGCTATAAAAAAGATATTGCTGCTCTAGAAAGAGTGCAAAGAAGAGCGACCAGAATTATTCCGGGCTTAAAAGGCATGTCATATGCAGACAGGCTAAAAGAATTGAATCTGTTCAGTCTTGAACAAAGAAGACTACGTGGCGACCTAATTCAAGCATTCCAAATTCTAAAAGGTATTGACAGTGTCGACCCAAGGGACTTTTTCAGCCTGAAAAAAGAAACAAGGACCAGGGGTCACAAATGGAGTTTAGACAAAGGGGCATTCAGAACAGAAAATAGGAGGCACTTTTTTACACAGAGAATCGTGAGGGTCTGGAATCAACTCCCCAGTAATGTTGTTGAAGCTGACACCCTGGGATCCTTCAAGAAGCTGCTTGATGAGATTCTGGGATCAATAAGCTACTAACAACCAAATGAGCAAGATGGGCCGATTGGCCTCCTCTCGTTTGTAAACTTTCTTATGTTCTTATGTTCTTAAATTGAGTTATGTGCTGCTTTCACTCCAAGACTTCAGCTGAATAAACCTGAATAATGAAGTGACTTAAATGAGTAATTTACTCATTTTAAGAATTCCTCCCTGCTCTGGAGTGTTCTGTACCCTGTAAAAACACTTGTTTCCTATGCTATGCATTGTGAAAAATCATTATAGTGGCAGTGAAGAAGTTCTCTGTTATTGAGTGCAAATGAATTGACCGATGTGATGTGTCTTGCTTTGCAGTTTGTCTCCTACTTGTCAGAGCCCAACACTCCTGAGCCCCTGCAGTCCATGTAGTCCCTGCAGCCCTTTACTAACACTGCATCCCTGGAGGTAAGCTAGCCATCTCACACCTGCCTTACTAACACTGCAGCCCTGCAGGTAAGCTAGCCATCTCACACCTGCCTTACTAACACTGCATTACAGGGGGTAGCAGTCTCATTCCTGCTCTGCTTCTATATGTAAATAGACATTTCTAACCCTGTTTTCAGTCACTGTATTAAAAATGTAATGTAAATGTGTATGCCTGCAGTAGCTTCTAGAGCAGAGTGTATGTGCTGTGCTGTAGCTCTCCAAGTATTAATTGAGATATTAAGCAGGCCTGACAGAGAGTACATTTCTATGAGCTTGTCTGTGTGCACCATTCATGTTTTTTGAGGCTTTCTCCTGATTGTGTGGGTTGCTATGCCAGAGAAACAGTTCTAGAAATAAACAAGGTTGCAGATAGGAAGCAGGTTCAGTACAGCTTTCTAAGGAAGGTATAATGTGTGTAGATACCAATATAGAGCCTGTCTGGACACTTTATGGGACTCCACAGTGTGCTGGAAGGTGTCAGTGTCACTGCATTCAGTTATTGTATTCCCTCTCTGAACATCTGCTCTCGGTTTGCAGCTCCAGCTGTGTGGTAAAGCAGCCGTCTCTCACAGCCATGTGGTAAAGCAGCCTTCACTCAGAGCTCTCTGGTAAAGCAGCTGTCTCTCACAGCAGTGTGGTAAAGCAGCCATCACTCAGAGCTCTTTGGTAAAGCAGCCGTCTCTCACAGCAGTGTGGTAAAGCAACCATCACTCAGAGCTCTCTGTTAAAGTAGCCATCACTCACAGTTGTGTGGTAAAGCAGCCGTCACTCAGGCAGACTGGAGGCAAAATTGGAACTTTTATAAAATAAACATATCCTATTTTTCCAAATAATCATTGAAAATAAACATTAGATGGTGGCCAAGCAAACACTTTCCAAAAACAAACTCTATTTTTAAGGTAAAGTTCATGCTGAGCAGCGCCTTCACTGAATTATACACTCTCTGAGTCCTACCAGAACTGTCACAAAACTCCCCACCCTAAACATTTCTTTGTTATTTTGAAATGGTATGGTGTCACCTTCAGGTGGTTAACTGACTGATTGATTGGCTGACCAGAAGCTGCCTGTCTAGCATTCTCATGCTGATCAATCAGACAATCAGTCTCCCCAGAAAGCATCACACCAATGAACTCATTTCAAACCATGTGGCTGTGCAAAGGGTGGCATCTTGGCTTCAGGCTGTTCCCATGCTCCTGAGCCAACATGGCTGCCAGCCACAGAAACACATATATTTAATGTGCAGGGCCTGTGCCCTCTCTTGCCTTGGCCTTTGTCATTGTTGATGCACTCTGGTGACTCTTGGAGCAGCCGAACCAACAGGACTGTTGCTGTGACACCTGCTCCACCTGCACCCACTAGGATGCCTCTTTCCAGTGCTGTTAGATCTTTCCCCATTTCTGGTAGACCTTTTGCAATAATGCTGCTCCCATGGTTTTATAGTGAGTATATTGCTTTCCATGATGGATTAGGATAACATACTGGAAATCCTTTATTGTTTTTCAAGAATTTTCAAAAAGATATTAAGCAATTGAAGCCATTTATTCCCGCCACAACAGTTTAATTTCCTTCCTTTGTTACAGACAATAAGATTACACCACATTGTAGCAATACTTAAATACCCTTGTGCCCTCAAAAAAGTATCTTTTCTCTTAGCACAGCTAGTACACCAGAGTGTAACCATTTAACCTATTCCCTGGCAACACTCTGTCCCCAGTAGTTGAGAGAAATATTAAATCTGTTCTGTGTTATAGTTCTTACTGATGTATCTCTTACATCCATTAGGGGCAGAGTGTTGCAGAGGGAGGGTAATTGGTTACACTCTGGTGTACCTACTGTACTAAGAGATATCTTTGAAAGGTATACAGAGACCACAGGGTGCTTCTATCTCAATATATTATATAGAATGGCTCTTTAATAAAAATGCTGTGCTGATATGTTTCTAATAACATTTTCTAATTCTCATCAAGCTGTTTGCTTTATAGCCTGAGCTTTTCCTACTTGACAGACAGCAAGTGTGTGAAGGCTGTTGTCAATAGTATGGCAACAGGGTTGCCTAGCAACAGACGTCTCTCCAGCAGTACCCCTGGCCTTGAACACCGCCTTGCCATCCTTGTATACTTTAAGACGTGTTGTTGTGTCAATAAGCCTGCCAATCAGAACAATGCACTATCTTGTTATCAGGAAAGCTGTTCAAGCCATTGTGATGCAGTGTACAGCAATAACAAGACACAACACAGTTCACGATCCAACAGCTCTTTATATAATTGCGTTGCCTGGTGGAACGTTAAATAATAATAACTGGCAATACATACCAATGTGTATTGCTCAGTTAAAACCACGGAGTTCAGTCCCCAAATAATAGACACGGATAAACACTCAACCATAAACTCTCACAAGTCCACAGTGAGTGCTTTAAGTGCATGTGCTGTTATCGTGCACAGTGGTAAAGTGTAGTCCAGGTTTGGTGCTGGCTTCACGCGACAGCTCCCGGATAGTTTAGCTGACAAACAATACAATTATTAGACTGACAAAACAAATACAACACTCAAGGTACAGTCCTCCAGCTGTATCTCCATAACCATAACAAAGGAACAGATCCCCTGATATAGTCACGCCCCCTTCGGTAGTGAGTGCAATCGCTTTTCCTCCAATCCGCTATTGCCACATTGCCAACCACATTAAGGCAATTACTTCTGGTATTGTGACTCCACCCCCTTTCTGGATGACCGACTTCCAACTTTCCCTGGAATGCTTTGCCAAACCATCCAGTCTGGGGCACACTGTTCCTGTTATGCAGCGCCCTCACAGATCGGGAGGAAGATTCATGACTTGGATTCACTTGCTCACTGTCACACTTTACACTTTATACCTACACTTACACTTTTTTTTTTGAGGATGCAACATCGATAATGGATAATTGCAAAGCATATGACATGGTTTATTTAGATTTTCAGAAAGCTTTTGACAAAGTCCCACATAAAAGATTAATTCTCAAACTGAACGCAGTTGGGATTCAAGGAAACACATGTACATGGATTAGGGAGTGGTTAACATGTAGAAAACAGAAAGTACTGATTAGAGGAGAAACCTCAGAATGGAGTGTGGTAACCAACGGTGTACCACAGGGATCAGTATTAGGTCCTCTGCTATTCCTAATCTACATTAATGATTTAGATTCTGGTATAGTAAGCAAACTTGTTAAATTTGCAGATGACACAAAAGTAGGAGGAGTGGCAAACACTGTTGCAGCAGCAAAGGTCATTCAAAATGATCTAGACAAGATTCAGAACTGGGCAGACACATGGCAAATGACATTTAATAGAGAAAAGTGTAAGGTACTGCATGCAGGAAATGTACATTATAAATATCATATGGGAGTGTCACAGGGACGGCCGAAGTGGGCGGCGTCAGAACCAGGAAAGGTAATGAAATATACAAAACACAGGACGGATGAAATGAAATGATGAAGACGCCTGTTGGCGCCGGTTTATTACAAAATAAAAGGTTTACACAAACACGAAAAACACAGGACACGGCACTCTACGCCAAAATAAATAGACAAACGAAAACAGACTACTACTACTAATTTCCTCCGTCTCCAATCCCGTTCTCCGCTCACCGAACACCCAACCCCAGTATGTGCCAACGTGCATCTATATATACTATTGTGCTGGGATTCAATTACCAATTAATTATTCACTTGAATCCCAGCACGTGAATTAATAAAGTGCAATTCCCCGTGCTCACATATTACTACATTTTACTTGCACGTGAAGTGCTGTGCAATCCTCGTGCCTAAATACAAATATACATTTTAAACACTCGTGTTACACAGACCCGTTTATATCCCGTGTACCAATGTCTATACACCAACATTTAAACACACCACACGCAACACATAACAGATAATATACACAGGGGCGGGCACTTTGTTACATATACCCCCTCCTGTGCAAAGCACACATGGCCTCAATGGCCACCTCCCCCCTTAAAAGCCCAAAAGTCCCGCCCAAAGTCCTTGGCCAGGACCAGAGGCTTCCAGGGGCCCACAGGTCGTAATGCTGTCAGCAGGGTAGCATTCTCCTGCCAGGGTAGTCCTAGCAGCGGAAAGGCTGCTTGGGGTGTGGTCTCCTGACCTTCCCCCTCCTTCGGCGCCGGCAGCTCCCCTTGGTGGGGCTTCAACCACCGTTCTTCCTGCAGGGAAGAAACTGCAGAGGGAGCAGGTCTCCGGACCTCCCCCACGATCTCCGGCGGAGAAACTGCTGCTGGGGTTGGCGGTCTCCAGACCTCCTCCCCCTTCTCCGGCGGAGAAACTGCTGCTGGGGTTGGCGGTCTCCAGACCTCCTCCCCCTCCTCCGGCAGCGAAACTGCTGCTGGGGTTGGCGGTCTCCAGACCTCCTCCCCCTTCTTCATGGCCGGCAGCTCCCCTTCGTGGGGTTCCGGCCACAGTACTTCCGGCTGTGATGCGGAGCGGCGGGCAACCCCAGGCGATGCAGAGCGGCGGGCAACCCCAGGCGATGCAGAGCGGCGGGCAACCCCAGGCGATGCAGAGCGGCGGGCAACCCCAGGCGATGCAGAGCGGCGGGCAACCCCAGGCGATGCAGAGCGGCGGGCAACCCCAGGCGATGCAGAGCGGCCTTGGGCAACCCCAGGCGATGCAGAGGCATCCTTGGGCGAAGCGAGGCTGGCATCCTTGGGCGAAGCGAGGCTGGCATCCTTGGGCGAAGCGAGGCTGGCATCCTTGGGCGAAGCGAGGCTGGCATCCTTGGGCGAAGCGAGGCTGGCAGTCAGGACAAGCTGGGGTGCGGGTGTTGGCCCTCTTTTCGGCCACTGCAGCCGGGAGGTTCTTCCCCGTGCTTCCCTCAGCAGCCTATGCAAGGGCTGCTGAGGACCGCCAGCATCTAGTCCTGGCCCTTGTGGTGCAGGGAGAGGCAGCTCCTGCTCCTCTCCCCCTGATGGAGGTGGAGGCAGAGGAAGCTCCAGCTCCTCTCCTCGTGATGGTGGGGGGTGATACCAAGCTGGTGGGGGATGACCCAGCAGGCATTCACCCTCTGCTGGTGGGGGAAGTGATACCAGCAGGCATTCACCCTCTGCTGGTGGACAAGTGATACCAGCAGGCATTCACCCTCTGCTGGTGGGGGAAGTGATACCAGCAGGCATTCACCCTCTGCTGGTGGACAGGGACCCAGCAGGCATTCACCCTCTGCTGGTGGACAGGGACCCAGCAGGCATTCACCCTCTGCTGGTGGACAGGGACCAGCAGGCATTCACCCTCTGCTGGTGGACAGGGACCCAGCAGGCATTCACCCTCTGCTGGTGGCGGAGGCAGAGGCAGCTCCTGCTGCTCTGCTCCTGCCGGTGGAGGTGGCGGAGGCAGAGGCAGCTCCTGCTGCTCTGCTCCTGCCGGTGGAGGTGGCGGAGGCAGAGGCAGCTCCTGCTGCTCTCCCCCTGCCGGTGGAGGTGGCGGAGGCAGAGGCAGCTCCTGCTGCTCTCCCCCTGCCGGTGGAGGTGGCGGAGGCAGAGGCAGCTCCTGCTGCTCTCCCCCTGCCGGTGGAGGTGGCGGAGGCAGAGGCAGCTCCTGCTGCTCGGAGGCAGAGGCAGCTCCTGCTGCTCTCCCCCTGCCGGTGAGGGTGGCGGAGGCAGAGGCAGCTCCTGCTGCTCTCCCCCTGCCGGTGGAGGTGGCGGAGGCAGAGGCAGCTCCTGCTGCTCTGCGCCTGCCGGTGGAGGTGGCGGAGGCAGAGGCAGCTCCTGCTGCTCTGCTCCTGCCCATGGAGGTAGGAGCGGCGTGTAGTCTCCTGGTGGTGGAGGTGGGAGCGGTGTGTAGTCTCCCCTTGATACAGGGGACTGGTGCGGCTCTCCCTCACTTGCAGGGGACTGGTGCGGCTCTCCCTCACTTGCAGGAGACTGGTGCGGCTGTGGAGACAGCGGTGGGACCTCTGCCTTCCTCTTCCCCTTTCCCCTTCTCTGCCACCTCCTCACCTTCCTCTCCTGCGGCAGTTCCTCCTCTCCTTCCTGGTAGGGGCAGCGCACCACCGGGTGCCCAAACTCCCCACAGGCAAGGCACCAGCCCTGGTCCTCCAGACCACCGAGGAACTCCTCCAGGTCCTGGCAGCCATCTCTCCAGTCCCAGCCTTCCATGTTTTATTTTTTTTTGTTGTTGCTGTGGTTTTTTTTTTTTTTTTTTTTTTTTTTTTTTTTTTGACAAAACACCTCTCCTGGTCTGACGCTTGGAGGCGCTGTTAAATCCCACGCAGGACACCACGTGTCACAGAGACGGCCGAAGTGGGCGGCGTCAGAACCAGGAAAGGTAATGAAATACACAAAACACAGGACGGATGAAATGAAATGATGAAGACGCCTGTTGGCGCCGGTTTATTACAAAATAAAAGGTTTACACAAACACGAAAAACACAGGACACGGCACTCTACGCCAAAATAAATAGACAAACGAAAACAGACTACTACTACTAATTTCCTCCGTCTCCAATCCCGTTCTCCGCTCACCGAACACCCAACCCCCAGTATGTGCCAACGTGCATCTATATATACTATTGTGCTGGGATTCAATTACCAATTAATTATTCACTTGAATCCCAGCACGTGAATTAATAAAGTGCAATTCCCCGTGCTCACATATTATTACATTTTACTTGCACGTGAAGTGCTGTGCAATCCTCGTGCCTAAATACACATATACATTTTAAACACTCGTGTTACACAGACCCGTTTATATCCCGTGTACCAATGTCTATACACCAACATTTAAACACACCACACGCAACACATAACAGATAATATACACAGGGGCGGGCACTTTGTCACAGGGAGATACTGAAATGTCTTCATCTAGACAATGTGGGGAAGCTATAAAAAAGGTTAACAAGATGCTTGGATACATTGTGAAAAGTGTTGAATTTAAATCAAGGGAAGTAATGTTAAAACTGTACAATGCACTAGTAAGACCTCATCTTGAATATTGTGTGCAGTTCTGGTCACCTCACTATAAAAAAGATATTGCTGCTCTAGAAAGAGTGCAAAGAAGAGCTACCAGAATTATTCCGGGCTTAAAAGGCATGTCATATGCAGACAGGCTAAAAGAATTGAATCTGTTCAGTCTTGAACAAAGAAGACTACGTGGCGACCTAATTCTAAATTCTAAATTCTAAAAGGTATTGACAGTGTCGACCCAAGGGACTTTTTCAGCCTGAAAAAAGAAACAAGGACCAGGGGTCACAAATGAAGATTAGACAAAGGGGCATTCAGAACAGAAAATAGGAGGCACTTTTTTACACAGAGAATTGTGAGGGTCTGGAATCAACTCCCCAGTAATGTTGTTGAAGCTGACACCCTGGGATCCTTCAAGAAGCTGCTTGATGAGATTTTGGGATCAATAAGCTACTAACAACCAAATGAGCAGGATGGGCCGAATGGCCTCCTCTCGTTTGTAAACTTTCTTATGTTCTTATGTTCTAACCACTTTTCCTATTGTGATTAAACTTGCTGAGGACCTTCTTTAGCACAATTTATTGGATATGTCATAATCTTAGGATAAATGGATTCTGTATGTTTGTATTTCACGCTTACATTGGACATATATAGAGTAAGACGTGGTACCCAGTAATGGCACAGGTTATTGATAGTATAAGAATCTGGGGGTGTATGGATGCTGTCTGTCCGCAGGTCAGTTTCTACCTGCATCTAGAGAAGAGCATATCCAATTGTGATGAAACTTGGTCTGTATTACATTAGCACATGCTATCAGAATCAGGGGCTATATGCATCAAAACTTTTGTTTCTACATATTGTGGATATACTTTGTCATGTTCCTGGTACAGTAACACCCATCTACTCCAGCTCCTCTACAAACCGTCATTCTGTATAAATTGGCATCATTTTTGGCCAAATCCCTATTGAAATGAATGTTGTGATCACCTTTACAATCCAGAGCCTGTTTTTTCTGGAATCAGGCATGATTTGTAAGTCTTATCTGCCTAAATCTAATGGAAACCCAGCAGTGCACTCTGCCACCGGGTCCTGTGGTATTTTTTTTAGTTTATAATCACGTATGATGCACAAGTTTACAGGCATGGTTCATCTACAGTAAAATCCTTGCTTAAATAATGGAGACAGAAAATTAAAATGAATTCAGCCCTTGAATTACAGGATATACCTGGACATGTCTATTGTATGTACTATAAAAGAGTTTTTTGAAGTAGTTTGTGATTACAGTATTATATGCCACAGTACCTCTGTAGTCTAGCACACTGTACAATCCTGTGCTATTATCCAGTCCCAAGCGATGAACCATCAGACAGGTAATGTAGCTCTGATTTTGAATTTTTAGTCGAGACGGGAGAAGAATGCTTGTTAGCACAGAAAATCCAGAGGTTATCACTGTCACCCCCTTCTGTTGAAGATGTGATTCTTTGCTTGTATTTTTATACTTTGTCAGATATTTCAAAGACATCTGTGCCTGAAAACTCACCTGGGAGCCACGCTACAGATGCTTCCATCTAGTGACTGGTTGAGAGAATTACATGTGAGACTTGAGACAGGTTTTGTGGCAGTGTTTATTAATTGAAAAAAATGTCATTTATTTATTTAGAACGGGGTGTCCCCCTCAGCCCCTGAGCAGTTTATTTTGTGTTTTGTATTACGATTTATTCATTTGTGTGTGTGTGTGTGTGTGTGTGTGTGTGTGTGTGTATACATATATATATATATATATATATATATATATATATATATATATATATATATATATATATATATATATATATATATATATATATATAGCTCTGTGTGTGTGTGTGTTGTTAATATGGTTTTGGAAATGTGTGTATTTTGTTATTGTTTTGTTTCTATGTAGATATTCTATGTTTCTCTGTTTTGGCAGAGGCGAGGGAGTAACTCGTCCTCTGCCGGGAATGATTAAAAGCCTCGTGCAGAAGGTGGCCATCTCCCGAATTAATTAAGTGATTAATTTGTTACTAAATCGGGAGATGGTCACCTGTATATAAATCGGGAGATGGTCACCTGTATATAAATCCGCAACTCTCTGCACTCTGGGTGGGGTGTTCAGAGGCGGAACGAGAGTGAGCAGAAAGGGAAAGGGAAAGAGGATCAGTGACAGCAATCTGCACAGCCTGACCTGTGTGTGTCATTTATTTTGTGTTTGTGATTTGTTTTCTTCACCTTTTTGTTTTGCTCTGTGAGCAGTGTTTTGTTTGTTAAAATATTTGATTTATTTTTGTTCTTTAATAATTGGCGCCACCGCGCGTCTTTTTGAACTGCAGCATTACCTGTGTGTGTTCGTCTTCATTCTGGCCTGATGTCACCACTCAGCCATAGCCTGCCACAAGCACCCTCTAGTGTCGACTGGTAACGATTCTCTTTGCAGTTCCGACATGCAAAGTGTTTGATATTTAAACCTGAACTGCATGGGAATTAGAATATCAGAAATTCAGAACGGATTGTTTCGAATTATGTTGATTTTCAATACTGTACTGTGTAGTGAGAATCAGAGATTTAAACATAGTACATTACATTGGAGATCTGTGTGAACTGCCTTGCTTAAATAAAGCATTTAAAACTACACCAAATAATTAAGCAAATCAAAAATATTGACCCTGTGTCAACTAGTAAAGTGGAAATTCTGGAGATTTCATACAAAACGGAGTAACAGACACTCTGAGGTCTAAAAGGGTGAAGCAGTTTAATTAGTCTATTTAATTAATTGCTTTTTTCATAAAGCAAATTACAACCCATTTGCACAGAAAAATAATTATTAGCTGATTGAAACACCAGCCTCATTGAATTTAGCACAAAGAACAGGGCCATCAGAGGCTGTGCTAACGTGTTGTGGCTGTCACAATAGTCTCAAACCACTCTTAGCAACTTTTTAGGAAAAGCTTTGTGGCAGCCGTTTTTCTTGGGTCAACTTTATATGAATATGTAATTATGGGCATTCATGCAAAAATGTGGTAGAGATGTGCAAATAAGGGTTCTCAAATATTATAATGAGATGCACTAAAGCTGCCGGCAATTGCAACACTTATAATTGCCTCAATTTGTTAAAAACTTTTGAAAGCGCGTTTTCAACAGTCGCAATAAGCATTACTGTCATTTCCCAGTCCACTTTTTCTCATGCATTGTCAGTTGTGCTCAATACATTTTTGAGGCGAACACCCAAGTACCTATTTTTCCCTAAAAGCAGATTGTAGCTTTGAAAACAAATTTCTATGACATTTCTGGTTTCCCCAACGAGAGCAATAGACGGCACCCATGTGCTGCTAACTCCTCCAGATGCACACACACGCACACACACACACAGTGACTGTAGAAAGTCTACACCCCCTTGAACTTTTTTCACATTTTGTTGTGTCAGTGCCTCAGAGTTTTACACATTTAAATGAGGATTTTTTTCCCACTTATCTACACACCATACTCCACACTGTTAAGGGGAAAAAAGGTTTTATTGAGAAAAAAATTATATATTAAAAATACAAAACTGAAAGATCATAATTGGATATGTCTCCACCCCCCTCAGTTAATACTTGGTGGAAGCATCTTCGGCAGCAATTACAGCTGTGAGTCTGTTGGGATAGGTCTCTACCAACTTTGCACACCTAGATTTGGCAATATTTGACCACCATTCTTTACAAAACTTTTCAAGCTCTGTCATGTTCCTTGGGGAGTGTTGATGGACAGCAATCTTCAAGTCATGCCACAACTCTTCGATTGGATTTAGGTCAGGGCTCTGACTGGGCCACTCAAGGACATTTATCTTTTTGTTCCTTAGCCACTGCAGTGTAACTTTGGCTGTGTGCTTTGGGTCATTGTCATGCTGAAAGGTGAATTTCTCTCCCAGTTTTAGCTTTCTTGCAGAGTGCAACAGATTTTCCTCAAGGGCTTCTCTGTCCTTTGCTCCATTCATTTTCCCTTCTATCCTGACAAGTGCCTCAGTCCCTGCCGATGAGAATCATCCCCATAACATGATGCTGTCGCCACCATGCTTCACAGTAGGGATGGTGTTCTTTGGGTGATGTGCTGTGTTGGGTTGGGTTGGGTTGGGTTTGCGCCAAACATAATGCTTTGCATTGAGACCAAAAAGTTTAATTTTAGTTTCGTGTGACAGGCTGGCGAGTGGATTGAGGCTCAGAGACAGAGTAAAGGCAAAAATAAAGTTATTTTGTTAAATAAAATAATCAAATAAATAGGCACAAGGGCCAACAAAAAGAGGTTCTACCAGAAATAATCAAAATGAACTTACAAAACAGCCAGGTTCCAGGTCTTTAAACAAGATATTCCTTTCTTTTAAAAACAAATAACTCTCCAACACAAAAGCAAACTCCAAACAAAATAACACCACTTTGACCAGTCTTTGCCATAAAAGCCTGTGCAAAGTTGCCACTGGCCTCTTGGTAGCCTCTCTGGTCAGTTTCCTTCTTGCTCCGTCATCCAGTTTGGAGGGACGGCCTGATCTAGGCAGAATCTTGGTGGTGCCATACACCTTCCACTTCTTAATAATCATCTTGACCTAGCTCCAAGGGATATTCAAGGCCTTTGATATTTTTTATACCCATCCCCTGATCTGTGCTTTTCAACAACTTTATCCTGGAGTTCTTTTGAAAGCACCTTGGTGCTCATGGTTGAGTCTTTGCTTTGAAATGCACTACCCAGCAGAGGGAATCTACAGGAACTGCTGAATTTATCCTGAAATCATGTGAATCACTACAGTTTAACACAGGTGGAGGCCACTTAACTTGGTGTGTTTTTTTGAAGGCGATTGGTTACACCTGAGCTAATTTAGGCTTGCTATTACAAAGAGGGTGGGCACTTATCCATCCAAGCTATTTCAGTTTTTAGTTTTAATAAATTTTCTCCAAGTTTCTAAAATTTTTTTTTTCACTTGGAAGTTGTGGAGTAGGAAGTGTAGATAAATGCATTTTAATGCATTTTAATTCCAGGCTATAAGGCAACAAAATGTGAAAATTTTGAAAGGGGGTGTGTACTGTAGTCATGACATATAATGTATATATATATATATATATATATATAGTATATATATATATATATATAATATATATATTATAATGTATAGTCGTAGCAATCGTGGCAGCAACGTGGTTCCTTCTTTCCTTTGTGCAGAAGAAACTTCTAAAGATTCTCCTCTTCGACAAACGAGAGAAGTTATGTTGTCTTCTGGTTCGGCAGCCCGAGAGAGTTCTGAGGAGCAGCAGAGAGTGAAAGCAGGGTCCACCAGGTGGGTGTGAGGGAGCATAGGGTCAATCTGTTTCCCTCTACCTGCCTTCGCTTTTGTCCCAGCGGCTGCCCATTCCCTGCTCTCAGTGGTAAGTCTTTCTAGCGTTATAGTTCTTGAGGTCTCCATATCCCATTTGTTTCTGACACCAGTGTGGCGGCGGCATGTTGTGGGTTCCAGTGGGAAGAAAGGGAACACTTCTAAAGATTATTTTGCCACTGGAAAGGCCATTTATTTTGGAATTAAATAGTGCTAATAAGTAACAAAATTCTAGAACTTGAAGCTACTGCACTAACAGGTAACTATGATGTGATAGGTGTTACAGAAACGTGGTTATCTGAGAGTGATGGGGACGAATATAATATTTGTGGGTATACACTGTATAGGAAAGACAGGCAGGACAGAAGAGGAGGAGGGGTAGCGCTATACATAAGAAACAGTCTTGAAGCCCAGGTGTTAAACCTGGACAAAGAAAATAAAACCGAATCAATATGGGTCAGAATAACAGACAAAAATTCAAAAGGCATAATAATAGGAGCATGCTATAGACCGCCAGATTCAGGCGGTGAGCACAATAATCTGTTATACAATGACATTAGAAATGTGTGTAGCAAAGGAGAAGCCATACTAATGGGGGATTTCAACTTCCCCCAAATAAAATGGGAAAACCCGGTGGGTAGCGCGAAGGATGAAATAGAAATGGTGGAAATGACAAATGACTGCTTCCTAACACAATTTGTCAAGGCACCCACTAGAGGGGAGGCATGCCTTGATTTAGTCTTTTCAAATAACGAAGATAGAATAACTAAAACAGAGGTCAGAGAACCACTGGCAAACTCAGACCATAACATGGTCTCATTTGAAGTGTTTTTTAAATCCCCAAAAGTAAAGACTAAAGTTAAGGTTTACAATTTTAGAAAAGCAAACTATGAAGGCATGAAACAGAGACTAACAGAAGTAGATTGGAGTAAAATAGAGAAAACACCCACAGAAGAAGGATGGTTGTTCTTCAAAAATGTAGTACTAGAGGCGCAAAACAATTACATCCCTAAAGTAGACAAATCTAAATGTAAAACTAAATTGCCAAAATGGTTTAATAGATCAATTAAAAAAAATATTCAGCGAAAAAAGGCACTTTACAGAGCATTAAAAAAGGACCAAAAAGAAAGTACGCAGAAAGAGTACACGGAACTGCAAACGCAAGTCAAAAAGGAAGTTAGAAAGGCCAAGAGAGAAATAGAAATGAACATTGCTAAGGGAGCTAAAACCAATTCCAAAATGTTTTTCCAATATTACAACAGCAAGAGAACATTCAAAGAGGAGATTAAATGTTTAAGAGATACAAATGGCAAAATCGTAGAGGAAGAAAAAAAAATAGCAAATATGTTAAATGATTACTTTTCACAAGTTTTTACAAAGGAAGATACTGACAACATGCCCCACATGTCATCCAGTTCCTATCCAGTTTTAAATAACTTTAGCATAACTGAGGCAGAAGTGTTAAAGGGACTAGGAGCTCTTAAAATAAACAAATCCCCTGGGCCGGACGAGATCCTCCCAGTAGTACTCAAAGAAATGAAAGAAGTAATTTACAAACCGCTAACCAAGATCATGCAGCAGTCTCTTGACACAGGGGTGGTACCGACAGACTGGAAAATTGCAAACGTAATACCGATCCACAAAAAGGGAAACAAAACTGAACCAGGTAACTACAGACCAGTAAGCCTGACTTCTATTATATGCAAAATTATGGAAACTATAATAAGATCCAAAATGGAAAATTACCTATATGGTAACAGGGTACTGGGAGACAGTCAACATGGTTTTAGGAAAGGGAGATCGTGCCTAACTAACTTGCTTGATTTTTTTGAGGATGCAACATCGATAATGGATAATTGCAAAGCATATGACATGGTTTATTTAGATTTCCAGAAAGCTTTTGACAAAGTCCCGCACAAAAGATTAATTCTCAAACTGAACGCAGTTGGGATTCAAGGAAACACATGTACATGGATTAGGGAGTGGTTAACATGTAGAAAACAGAAAGTACTGATTAGAGGAAAAACCTCAGAATGGAGTGTGGTAACCAGCGGTGTACCACAGGGATCAGTATTAGGTCCTCTGCTATTCCTAATCTACATTAATGATTTAGATTCTGGTATAGTAAGCAAACTTGTTAAATTTGCAGACGACACAAAAGTAGGAGGAGTGGCAAACACTGTTGCAGCAGCAAAGGTCATTCAAAATGATCTAGACAAGATTCAGAACTGGGCAGACACATGGCAAATGACATTTAATAGAGAAAAGTGTAAGGTACTGCACGCAGGAAATAAAAATGTACATTATAAATATCATATGGGAGATATTGAAATTGGAGAAGGAATCTATGAAAAAGACCTAGGAGTTTTTGTTGACTCAGAAATGTCTTCATCTAGGCAATGTGGGGAAGCTATAAAAAAGGCTAACAAGATGCTCGGATACATTGTGAAAAGTGTTGAATTTAAATCAAGGGAAGTAATGTTAAAACTGTACAATGCACTTGTAAGACCTCATCTTGAATATTGTGTGCAGTTCTGGTCACCTCGCTATAAAAAAGATATTGCTGCTCTAGAAAGAGTGCAAAGAAGAGCGACCAGAATTATTCCGGGCTTAAAAGGCATGTCATATGCAGACAGGCTAAAAGAATTGAATCTGTTCAGTCTTGAACAAAGAAGACTACGTGGCGACCTAATTCAAGCAATCAAAATTCTAAAAGGTATTGACAGTGTCGACCCAAGGGACTTTTTCAGCCTGAAAAAAGAAACAAGGACCAGGGGTCACAAATGGAGATTAGAAAAAGGGACATTCAGAACAGAAAATAGGAGACACTTTTTTACACAGAGAATTGTGAGGGTCTGGAATCAACTCCCCAGTAATGTTGTTGAAGCTGACACCCTGGGATCCTTCAAGAAGCTGCTTGATGAGATTTTGGGATCAATAAGCTACTAACAACCAAACGAGCAAGATGGGCCGAATGGCCTCCTCTCGTTTGTAAACTTTCTTATGTTCTTATGTTCTTATGTTTTAGAGGAATGATTTGGTGCTTATAAGTACAATTATTTCACAGAAATGGGTGGTGCTTATAAGTGCCACTGCTTTAGCTCAAAAAATGGTCTTTAGCTCTTGCTGCAACACCCTCTCCTTTCCAGGTTGCAGCTTTATATAGGGTCCGCAGGTGGCAAAGAGCGACCTGATTGGAACCAGGCTGCAACAGCAACAAGTTCTCTTCAGCGGGTCCGCGAGACCTGATGCTACAATATATATATATATATATATAGGCAGAATTTGAACCCTAACTAGTCATACTTTCACTCCAACTGCATAAGCGCTACGCTACACAAATTCAGATCTTAACCTTTTCAACAGACTAGGCTACTATTTACATTTACCCTATTAAACTGACTTACATTACTAAAATAGGTTGAACAATTGTGCCATTCCCGTAAAACAAAAACACATTGGAAACAATTTGGGCAATCTTGGACCCCATCCGCTCTACAGCTATTTGCTTTGTGCTGGGCAAGGTCCGGTTGCCCCAATGGTTTCTTTAAACAGTTTTTTTTTCTTTTCTTCCCCAGATCTGGTTATAATTTAACTACAGTTAAGGATGGTATATCTGTTGGTATATCTGAGTGTTGTAAAAGTATAGATCAGAATGAACACAATGCACTAAATATGGAATTACTTCCTATTTCTAAAACCCAAGTAAAGTTTCATGAAATTTGGCCTTGCAGTTCTGGAGAGATTATCTTTCTTCACAATTTCATCGGTGAAAATTAAGCTTGAACATTTTAAAAGTACACTACAGTCAATCTTTCACCCTTCTGCTTTTAACATTTTTAATACAATTTGAAAATGCAAACGTCACAGTTACGTTTCATTTCTTAGCAATAATGTTTTTAAGTTGTTAAAGAAAAACTTGGAATTAATTAAGCAACGATCTGGCATTGCAACCATTACCCGTCTTCACCCCTCCCCGGAAGGAGCGCTCTGTTCAGAAGAAGGATGGCATCACCGACGAGTTTCCTGCAAGATTGTCTGCGCGCCGTCGCTGGTGTTTGTGTGTTAGTGTGGAGTTGGGGGTTTTTCTTATTTCGGATCGTTTTGGTATAATACTGCGGGGACACCTTAGAAACATGCCTGATGTGCCTGTGAACAAATTCCAAATGATTTTTATCATTTGACCAAGAGAGACGAAGAGTACACAAAGGCAGTTGTACGTCATGGGTTGCATGCAAGTTGATCTTGTTCGGGACACGGAACGCTTTGTTTTGCCATAGTTTCAAAAGAGACTTTTTTTTTGGGGGGGGGGGGGTAGTTTTTTTAAGATTTTACCATCAGATTTTTTTTGCTAATTTGCTTTAAACGATCGACCGGAACCATGTCGGACCCGAGCTACTGGACTGCTCTGCCGAGTTACAAGACTCACTATGTGACGGGCGCTATGCTGCAGCGTTCCAAAAGGTAATTCGCAGTTCAGTTGGTTGTGTTGTTTAAATGCATCAGGCGCCACGCAGTCGTCGCAGTACAAATGCTGTACCTTTGTTTTGAAAGGGTGGACCTTTACGTACAGTATGCATTTTGTTCAGATGCCACAAGCTGGATGAATATGGTTAGTCTTAAATACACACACTTTTATAGTTTTTACATAAGAGTGCTATTACTTTAAAACCCATATTTGAAAGTGTTTATAGATTTCAAAATGTGTATGCGGCTATTCCACTCCCAGTTACATAAGGGCATTTTCCCTCTTTAACAGTTGGTCCTCATTAACCAATGTGTGCAGAACAATTGAGACTGGACATGAATGAGCATCTTATATGGCAGCTGTATTAACACTGGGGTGATACTTGTGAAGGCACTTTCTCATCTGGAAAGCTGCACAAACAAACTGACTATTAACTCTGTGCAGCCTCTTGCAATGTAAACTCAAAACAGAGTCAAGTATCATAACGGACAAAGATTTCAAAGTATATTTACATGTGTTTCCATCTGTACAATGCAACCAGTCTCTCGTTCCAGTGTCAAACTGGCACTGCAGCCAGTCCAGTCTGTAGTCTACAATCCAGTCTGCAACTGAACAATATACAGTAACAGATCACCTGCATGTATCTCTTAGAATTGCTATTTATAAACTGATTCACTCCAGCATTTCCTGACGTTAAATTCACAGTACTCTTGTTCATCCTACATATTTCTCTGCAGTCTGAAATGTAAAATCTGCCTCTTGCATCTGTCCAGTGAATGTTAGGAAGCTTCCACCATCAGTGTGGAGAGATTGAGTTCTACCAGCCTAATCCTAACTGGGGCTGAGAGAGTCCCAATTGAGATCAATTTGGTGGCTAATGGCATATGCAGAACGGTGAATTCATTTTATTATCATTGAATTAAGGGATTTAAAAATGTTACCAAAACATTCTGTTAAGTCGCAAAGGACATTTAGATGATCCAGATCTGGGAGTATATACGCAGTATATGCAGAGATGGAAATATGGCTCCTATTGATCCATTCCTCATTTTACTATGAGACTAATGAGACACACTTGAGCTTGTGGCCAGTAGACTGGGGCTAATCAAGCTCCTAATAAAACCTGGAATGGGGGGGAAACTGCTATGCAATAGGAGTCTTAATGCCATCCCTGCGTACATGTCACACTTTTACATATCTAGGGAAGCAGGCGGTTGACACTTGGTAAGGACTTTGTGTGGTTTGTGGACTAAAACCAGCAACTGTAGATATTGGAAAGAGATAGCAGTACATACTGCTGAAATCAGAGCTCTTCAGTTGGACTTGGCTTTGCAACATTTGAAGCTTGACATTTTATAATGTGAAATAATGCATGTAGCTTCTGTATTATCTCATGTACTAGGTTTCCAGGCAACTGGAATATACTTGGTGCCTTCCTTTCGCAGTGGGGATGTGCAGCCTGCAGAGAGAGAAGCAAATGAAGGGGGCAGGGATTAACATAAACTGGGACGCTGTCTGTTTCACTGGATTGCACTTAAACTGCATGTTATACAGATCTAGAGAGAGCCCAGCCCCCAAACACCTCCAAAAGGTTTTGGGGGGGTCGGGGGTTGTGAGGGTTTTCCAAAACCCCCACCCCCCTAAGCCACAGTCCCCAACACCCTCCAAAACCCCCACCCCCCCAAACCCCAAACCCCCAACACCCCCAAGACCCCCACCCCCCTAAGCCACAGCCCCCAACACCCTCCAAAACTCCCACCCTCCAAACCCCAACACCCCCCAAGACTTCCACCCACCTAAGCCACAGGGGGTTGTGGGACACCCTCCAAAACCCCCACCCCCCCAAACCACCAACCCCCAACACCCCCAAAGACCCTCACCCCCCCAACCACCAGCCCCAACACACCCCCAAGACGTCCACCCCCCTAAGCCACAGCCCCAACACCCCCTAAGACCCCCCACCCACAACACCCTCTAAAATTTGGGGTTGTGGAGGGTGGGGTTTTGGGGCTGGCTGTTCGGGGGTATGAATGACACCCATTTTAGTTGCTTCGATATGTCAGCTGCCGATCAGAATCAAAAAATAAATTAAAGTATCGCCTTGAACAGGAAGGAACTCAAATAAGAGTTAGCCTTAGTGTTTGCATAGTTAAAATGTGCAATGGAAGCCAATTTATTTCAGTATTTCTTCCATTAGGATTTTTCCATTTGCAATGAAATGCTTTACGTATCCACAGTCTGCTACGCAAACGCTGCAGTCATTTATAAAACGTGACAGAGGGCTTCTTATGATGGCTTTTCTGATTGGTTACTAATATTCACACATGTTATCACCTATTTACCCCAGTCACTAATATCTTGGCACTCTGAATTAATGAACAATCCCACTTGCAGTACACACACAGGCAGTTAGATCTGAATAGCCTGGTAAACATTCGCTTCATGTTGTTTGTGAAGAAGTACAATATTGTTTTGGTTGACAAGCTTGTTTGACAAGACACCAGGCTACACCTTTTATACTTTTAGACATGGGTGTTTTACATTTACAACTACAGGCGCAACATGGTTAGCACATACCTTTACAAATAACACTAATACGCTATTACTATTGATATATTATGAGCATCAACAATTTATTCAAAGCCTTCCTAGTGTTTCCTATTATTATAACAACC
>NC_054559.1:566333-643833 GCF_017654505.1 Polyodon spathula | reverse complement strand
CAGGTTATTTCACATGCTAGATTCAGCAGAGAATCGCTGCTCATACAAAATCAAAACAGCACAACTTTCATTTGTGTTCATTTTATTTGTAAAAACTTTGGGATTCAATACCAAGGCTTTATTTAAAAAAAATAATGCATACATATAAGAGAATGTTATCTTGAACAAGCAGATGAGCATACACTAATTTGTAAATAAATGAAATGACAAATATTACCTTGAACAAAGGAATGGTAGAAATAAGAGAAAGGGTTTTACAAAAAGAAATGTTGACGTTTTCAAAAACAAGAACAAAACGTGAGGCAGCAGATCAACAGACGTTTAAAAAAAAGCTGACTACAGTTCATGCATATAATTTGGTGTTTCTTCTAGAAATCCTGGGTTAATCACAATGTGCTCAGCATTGCTGTTTTGCACGGTTTTCAATTCTACAGTATTTAAAAACATTACAGACCCACTAGAGACAGTGCGCTCCTTTGCAGATCACCCTCCATGTACTCTCCAGTCCTCGCTATGCTCTGTCATGTGCAAAAGCAGCTTTCAACTGACTGCACGCGATATTGAAATACAATCACATCAGCTGAATAACAATTCTTATTCCAAGAGCACCACACTTTTCTTCCCGACTGCGTCAATGAAAAACATAATGAAACATTATATTTGTGTGTATACACACATTTTTATATATAAAATATTGCTTGGCAAATATCAGTTTTATTTTTTAATATACTTGGAACACACTTGGAAACATTGCTAAGGCTTTTACATATTAGTATTATTCATAGGCGTTATTAACCCTTTCATCCCCAGTACTGTTTCTCTACAGCAATGTGTAAATGCACCTTAACGCCATTAATGTTAGCTTATTTTCTTATGCCCAGTTATTGCTGTCAGCTGCGCTGGATAAAACCAAAGAACAACTGTCTGTTCTTGTGACTGCAAAACTAATCCAAGCCACCATCAGATTTTAACTCCACTTTTCATAAGTTTTACTTTGGGAAAAGATACCCAGAACTCCCCCCTCCAATGGCACTTATTACAAACACAAGTAGGTCTAGAATACTGTAGAAGCGTGTGATCACACTGTTAAAATGCATGTTTAGTGCTTGTTTAAGGTTCTGCCATTCATTTTAAATGAACCCCAAATCAGTGTTTTCATTGTATTAAGACATAAAAAAAAATGAAATGAAACTGTGAACCCATTCTGAAACACAAGTCCACACAGAAACAACAAGAGCAGTTCAGTGCTACTGAAACGGATGTGCAGTCTGTGGTCCCCAAAATCATCATCATGCTATTAATACAGCTATAAAGAGCTCATACACACAGTCTGCGCAGTGCATTCCTATAAAACAGCTTCATAACATTCCCACTGCTCACCCAGCTTTGCTTTATTTCACTCATCATCCAAACAGGAGTGACATTTCCTCACCACCGTTATGTCTGGCAATATGCACTGTTTAATAACATGTAGATTGATTTATTTAATTTTGCACATCCTCAGTCTTGTATTAATGACACTAATTACTGCATTTCCTTTTTCCTAGGATTGAACTTCAGCTGTGAAGTGGTTGAGTAGCTTGTTTTTAAAGATTCTGTTCAGATTCAGATTCAGAATCAGCAGCTCAATGCACCCCAATGTCTTCATCCTAAATATGTTGCTAATGGAACAGAGCCAGATTATCAGGAGCTGGAATCACAGTAGCAAACAGCATTATTAAAGCAGTGATAGTATCGGTACAGCTAGAACTATGAACACGGACCACCTGGTTATCAATGCTATAATCCCAGGGGCAAAACCTGCACAGTATAGACTTTATTCACATTAACACTCAAAGTAATTCCAGCATTGGCACATGCTATGTTGGCTATCTCATCACAGCGAAGATGAATTCACACGGTAAGGGCATGTCTAAGTAAGTCTGTCAGAAACATTAAAACAAACCCAATTCCAGCACCGCATTCAAATGTACTCAACCTTCCACCACAAACCCAATTCCAGCACCGCGTTCCAATGTGCTCAACCTTCCACCACAAACCCAATTCCAGCACCGCGTTCCAATGTGCTCAACAATCCACCACAAACCCAATTCCAGCACTGCGTTCCAATGTGCTCAACAATCCACCACAAACCCAATTCCAGCACTGCGTTCCAATGTGCTCAACAATCCACCACAAACCCAATTCCAGCACTGCGTTCCAATGTGCTCAACAATCCACCACAAACCCAATTCCAGCACTGCGTTCCAATGTGCTCAACAATCCACCACAAACCCAATTCCAGCACTGCGTTCCAATGTGCTCAACAATCCACCACAAACCCAATTCCAGCACTGCGTTCCAATGTGCTCAACAATCCACCACAAACCCAATTCCAGCACTGCGTTCCAATGTGCTCAACAATCCACCACAAACCCAATTCCAGCACTGCGTTCCAATGTGCTCAACAATCCACCACAAACCCAATTCCAGCACTGCGTTCCAATGTGCTCAACAATCCACCACAAACCCAATTCCAGCACTGCGTTCCAATGTGCTCAACAATCCACCACAAACCCAATTCCAGCACTGCGTTCCAATGTGCTCAACAATCCACCACAAACCCAATTCCAGCACTGTGTTCCAATGTGCTCAACAATCCACCACAAACCCAATTCCAGCACTGCGTTCCAATGTGCTCAACAATCCACCACAAACCCAATTCCAGCACTGTGTTCCAATGTGCTCAACAATCCACCATATAACCTTGGAATTGCTGCACCACCATAACAACAACAAAACACAAGCAGTAAACACCCTTTTATCCCTCAGTCTCACAGGCACTTCGCTTTATCCCAACAGTGAAGAAATGCTAAATTCTGATTTAAGTTATGTAATTATTAAATTATTCTTTAAAATAGAAGCTGCAAGCATATTATCAGGATCTGCTGTAAGGATACAATATGGGATAAGAGATCCTATTTAAAACTAAAATTTGCCAGTAGCTCTTTAGGCAACAATAACCCCTGTAGGAAAACCCTTACAAAAACAACAGAGAATATACAGTTTAACAGGAGTATTATGGCTGCACTGTCGCACACAGCCGCAGTACTTTCTTGGAATAGTTTCCACTCCCCACAAACACCTAACTGACTGAAAACATTTAGAAATATGTAGAACGTCAAAAACATGTATCTGCAAACACATGCTGTTTTAAGGCAACACACAAGTTTAAAAAAAAAATATATATATATTTTATATTATATTTTACAGTAATATTTCCGATGTTTCTGACTCTGCAACAGCTTACCAGCGGACAAAGAAACATGTTACAGTAAAATAAAATACTCTAAAGCGGGCAATATTCCCAGTGATTTCATGTATGTGGACTGGATTCACAAAAGGGTGACGTGTTGAAAATAAAATTCCCAGCAGGAGTCCTGTTTCAAGAGTTTGGTTTGGTTCATAACTTTGAGATACTACTGCATAGGGTTCTGCTTCTACATAAAAATAAGAGAATGGCATTCTCAACTCCTTGTGCACTATATAAGCAGGAGCCATGGCTGTGTTGCAGGTACATGCACGCGTGTGTGTGTGTGTGTGTGTGTGTGTGTGTGTGAGACAGTGCATATCTATTTAAATCGGTCACTCTCAGCGCATGCTTGTGCCCTGCCTCTTCTCCTGCTCGATGGACAGCACCAGCTCCTCCACCCACTTCATCTCGGAGGCCACCTGCTCGGCCAGCACCTCGAATCTGTTCTCCAGGTGGCCGAAGCGCCTCTTGAGTGCGTTGGCGGAGAGCAGGGCCGTGCGCACCTCCTCCTGGCTCTGCCTCCTCTGGGCCTCTGTGCGCTGCAGCTCCAGCCTGATCTGCCCCAGATCCCTCTCGATGCTCTCATTCTCCTCCTTGTACCAGCTTTCCTTCTCCTCGTAGATGGACAGCAGGGCGGCAATGTCTTCCTGGCAGGACAGCTTGTTCCTCTCCAGCTCTCGCAGCCCCTCTTCGGCCACTGCGATCTCCTCCAGCACCTTGGAGAAGCGCTCGAAGTTCACGTAGGTGTTGTTGGGAGGCATGCTGGAGTGAGACTTGATGGTGTACTCCTTCAGCCGTGTGGTCTTCAGCCGCCGCCGCTCCGGCTTCTTGTCGCTGTCCTCCTTGCGCACGTTCCGTCGCTTGATCACCTGCACAGAGAGACAGAGAGAGATTATATCATTATATTTATATTTCAGACACCTATTACCTCTGTTATAAATGCAATTACACCCTGTGCATCCTGTGTACAGTCCAGACTGCAATCTCTGTTTTTGTGTTAACATGTCTCTTATTATAACAGAAAGTTTCGCACAGTTTGATCAGCCATAATTCGGCTTTGCTTTGCAGTCCTCATGCCCAAACTGCACAAGATGACACCCTACATATTAGGTTACATCATTCTCTATTCTCTTTCCTGCTTAGCTCATTATTTACTAGGCTTACAAACTCATTTCCTAGTTTTGAAAATGGAAAATCAGAGTTTTGGAGGAAGACTGTGCTCCCTTACAGGTCATTTAAACCACTTTAGCAATTCAGGATTTTTTTTCAAAAGCAATTCCTTTTCATTATGATAAAAGTTTGGAGAAGACTGTGATGAGTCAAGGTAGTCATCATGTCCACTGCGTACAGCGTGACAGACAGACGCACAGGACCAGTGTTTAATGTATCCACTTATTGAATGAGGACCCTAAAAAGACTCCAGAAGGCCGTGCTTTATGCAGAGTTGACTGTTGGTAAAACTCAACTGCTGAAGAGACGAGGTTTAAGAGGTATGATGTAAACCTCACCTTAATCCATGGATGCTGCAGACTGTCCTCAATTGTCATTCTCTTCCTGAAAACAATGAAATATCATTTTAAAGCAAATTTTGAGTCTTGGGAGTGGCGGCTGAAGCTCCATGTAAGTGTGTAAAGATCTAATCTTATGTACAGTTTATGATCCATTTTCTGGTTGTACTGATAGCACCATAAATGTTCTCTACTTATCCACATGCAAAGAACAAATCAGTGGTTTCAATTTTACACACACATTATGATCTGCAGATCTTGATACACCCCCTACAGTGTGCACGTGTTGAAATCATCTATAGATTTTTTGCAGTTACGGGTGATCTGGCGCCAGTCAGCTCCTTACTTGGGGTCCTTGACCAGCAGTCTGCGGATGAAGTCCTTGGCTAGCTCGCTGGTGTGCATGAAGTATTCCTCGTCAAAGTCGTAGTTCACAGCAGAGATGTTTGTCAAGGTCTCCTGCTTCGTTTCTCCCAGGAATGGGGAGGCGCCGCTCAGCCTGAAACAACAAGGAGTCGCCACTCAGTTACAACACAAAACCATTTTTGGTCACACTCTATTATAAGGGCACATGTTGTTCACTTTGAGTGTTATACATGAAGACCTTTATAAACTAATGTGGCAGGCAGTGTTGTGACAGGGCCGCTACAGTTTCTGTTTCGGTGCGATGAGGTTAAAAGCTCTATAAATCATGAATGCAGACGAGCCCAGCTCTTCTGCTCTGTGGTTAAAACGCCTGCTAATAAAAACCTGATTTAATTTGCTCAACAGTACTACATTAACAACGTAAACCGATTTGCAATGTGTGATCGACTGGGAATTGATAATCCATAGCGCTCTGATGTTTGCACCCAAGGCTCAGGGATGTTCGTTAATACTTACAGGATATAGGTAATCACTCCAATACTCCTACAAGGAAATAGAAAGAAACCTGTCAAAATACTGCTTTACACTGCAGTAGCTTGAGAACACGCACATACCTCTACAATGCAACACACACATATACATTTAAAATGCAACACACACATATACATTTAACCCAATGTAAAAAACAATTCTAAAAATCACATGCACGAAGCCCAACGATGGAAACTCTGGGGAGTGCCAACAAGAACAAACACAAACTTTGTCAGTAAAGATAATAATTAGATCTGCATAACAGTAATGATTTGTAGACTGTCAGATCAGACTTTGTATAGAGATGGTGTGGCCTCATGGTTAGAAGCAGGACAATATAGGATTTACACTTTCCTACAGGTAGGGCCAAAGGGTTAGTATCACCTCGAATTTTAGGATTGAGACATAATAAAAAATAAAAAGAAACTATATAACATAATTTAGATCTTTTATTTAACATCATGTAATAAAAGAAAGTACTGGAAGCCATAATAGTGGTACAGTATTTGCTAGATTGAAAGATGAAGATTGCTAGATTGCTAGATGAAAAACTACAGAGAGGTATGCAATTCAATATGTTAACGTAATATTATTCGCCAGGTTTCATTCGGCTTTTTGAAACAAAATGAGTTCATTATATAGTAGGGTGATGCAAAACCTTTGGCCATAACTGTACAATAGATAACAAGCTGTACACTTCCCCTCAGAAATACCCCCGTATTACCAGGGAAAAGTGGTCTAGATGAAAGCAATGCGAGTTCTGAGATAAATCACTTCATTTAAAAGCTTCAAGAAACTTACCACATGTCTGCTTCCAATCCCAGAGGCTCATAGTTCACAATCTCTGGAGCTGCAGGATGGTGTGAAGATGGTTAGTGGGGACAAAACAACCTGCGTCATTCTACCACTGCAGCGACTCGTTCAAATCTGGTCTGGTACAATCATCACTCTTAATACAACTAAGGAGTCTCCTGAGCAAGAGTGTGTGATTAGAAGCCTTTTTATAACACAGTACAATACATAAAAACAGCCAGGTTTTTTTTTTTAATTAAGAGAACAAGGACTTACCTACAAACTCTGGGGTTCCGAAAATATTTTTGAACTCGTTGCCAGCCGTGATCTGATGCGCAATCCCAAAGTCAATGAGTTTGATTCGGGGACTGGGCACATTCTTATCCAGCAGCATGATGTTTTCAGGCTAAAGAAGACGTGCATAAAGCGGTAAGAAAAAAAAGACTAAAAAATACAATTTTCCTGTTCTTGTAGTTTCCAGACTTCGTTTGAACACGGTAAGTAAAGATGACCTGGCAGCAGATCAGCCAGTCTTTACCTCGTGTATGGAATGTTTGTAATCCCCTTGCTTTATTGGAATGTTTGCTTATGGTGTGGCTTTTTCACTGTTTAATGTACTTAGGACCCTAAACAAACTTGCAGTATAACTCGCAGTACACTACCAGGAGACCAGTTAAAAGATTAACATGAGGGAGCCACTGCCATAATTCCTTTTCTACATAACAAATTAAAAATGATTTAGTGGAAGCTGGTTCCTTCCACATCGATTCCCTGGCCAGGCTCCCCAGCAGGATAAGATGAATGGCCAGGGGCTGCGCAGTGGCTGCGCAGTGGCTCTCACCTTGAGGTCGAAGTGTGCGATGCTCTTGGAGTGCAGGTAGTGGACCCCGTCGAGGATCTGCTTCAGGAACTGGGTGGCCTCCTCCTCCGTCAGGGACTCTTTCTCAGCCAGGAAGTCGAAGAGCTCGCCCCCAGACACCAGCTCCAGGATCAGGATGACATCCGTCTTGTTCTCGAAGATGTCGTGCAGCGTGATGATGTTGGGATGCTGGATTTCCCGCAGGATGTTCACCTCGCGCTCGATCTCCTCCCGGCTCACACCCCTCCGGCTCGAGGACAGACGCCGCTTCTTGATGAACTTGCCCGCGTACTCGTTCCCCGTGCTCCTCTCACGGCACTTCCGAACGATGGCAAACTGACCGCTGAGAACAGAAGCCGAGAAATGATAAAGGGGTTATAGATAAAATTACATAGATATGTTTACATGGTTTTAAACAGCCCAGCATCAAGCCCTGGGCACCATAACAATTCTGTATTAAGAATATTAGTGAATTGATCAGGAGACACGATTTAAATGGTAAATATGAACAACTCCTATAAATAAACCTACAGACTCAGGTGTGACTTCTGCATGCTGTGATAAGAGCGATCAGTTCACAGCAGTTTTAACAGGAGCCTGATCATTCAAACTCCTTGAACATGGTAAATTCAATAATACACCTAAACAAAGAAGCACTGAAACCCAGGATTGTGTGCAGGGCTAGTGCGGGTTTCAAGCCTTTTGCATAGACAACCGCTTGTTTGGAAACTTGGTAAGGACATTCTTTTAAAAACTTTCTGGGGATATATTATGATGAATTGGTCATTTAGCAGACACTTCATCCAAAGCGACTTCCAGAGACTAGGGGGTGAACTCAAGATCACTACTGCCGCTGCTGAGTCACTTACAATAGAACCTCGGTTTAGGTCTCATCTGAAGGGTGTCCGTTAGCAAACTTAGATGTTTAGATGTGGATAGTGTACAGATCACCGTATCATATTACTTATAACTCTAGCACAGCTCTATTTTCAGTCGTGGCAGATGATGCTTATTATGCTGAAAAATCTCATTAGAACCAGACTGGACGCCATTACATAACCTGCTTACTCTTTCGAAACGCAACCTTCAGATCTTCAGCCAAGTGCATGCCAGAGAGAGGGACTAAACACATAGTCCAAGTGTGATGTCATACCTCACAGCAGATGGTGAAAGAGGATTTTTCCATATAAAGGTACTAATCTGGTTTGTGTTTACAACTATGAATGAGTAACTGTACAGACTGTTCCTTTTGAGCTTAAAACCCAGTCACTAAAAACCATTCCTTGTGTGACAGCGCTAAACTATTAATTTCATCAGTCTCTGATTGCCCAGCTCTGTTTAATCAATGCTATATGCTGCATAGACTGTACCCCTTGCTAGTTTATGGTGCATGAAGTAATCATTCTTGGTTCTGTTTCTCCAATACTGAGAGATCATTCTCGTTTATTTTTCAACTCTTTCAGCTGCTTTGGACGTTCAGTCAGTTTTCGGTAAAACCGAAATGAAAGTTTAAAACCGAACTGCTTTTGTAGAGACAAGGGGGTGTGACATACCATTATTACACATGTCATTTCTTTACATTCTGTTTTATACTGTGACAAATAAGCTCAATGCAGTGTTACTGCATCACTCACACCACTGTGTTATGCAATTAGACACAATGTAGAAAGAATTACATAATGCATTGTTACAAAGACCAGAAACAGGAAATAAACGACAGAGAGAGGTGGAGTTTGGTGGAGCTGAGCGAATGGCTTCGCTCAGCATTTAATAAATGAACAGACAGCCAGAAAATAAATGGTTGTAACAAACACAAAAACACAGGACACAGCACATTCGCCAAAACAAAAGAGACAAACAAAAAACTAACACTACACAAAACACGGTGAGCAGATATTTTAACTTTATGTTATTATTTTGTTATTTATTACCTCTGTCTCCAATCCCGTTCTCCACTCACCGAACACCCAAAACCCCGAGTGGGTGAAAACATACAGCTTTTATGCAGCTGAACCGTGACTCGATTGCAAATCAATCATTCAATTGGAGTCTCGGCACAACTGCACGTGAATTAATAAAGTGCAATTCCCCGTGCCCACATAGTATTACGTTTTACTTGCACGTGAAGTGCTGTGCAATCCTTGTGCCTAAATACAAATATACATTTTAAACACTCGTGTTACACAGACCTGTTTATATCCCATGTACCAATGACTATACACCAACATTAACACACAACATATAATACACACAGGGGCGGGCACTTTTCCACATGCATTAAGAAACATTCCACTTTTGTTTTTATTATTTTGCTGGTACACACATTGTTGACGTGGTCATTTGCAAAGGGGTTCAATCACAAGCAAAGCACGTCTGAGTAGAACTGCAGCTCGTGGTTTTTGAAATTCAAATTATTTATTAAGCACGTAGGCTTCAAAGTGACAGGTGTTTGACAGCATTTAAAATGGTTTCTGATGAAGAAACACTTCTAATTTAAAATATCACCTAGATTTAGGTCAGCAAAAATCTAAATCTCAAGCCTGTCACCAGATCCCCAGGAAACATATGCAGAGTTCTCATTTAGTCTGCTGGTTTATTACAACCTGTTGCTAGAATACATGACTCCATGGATAAGGCCCTTAAATGCACTCAACATGCCGACAACGTGGCGACAAAGTAATCAGACAAATACAACTCATTTCAACACATGCACAGTAAATGAAGCTCCCTCAATAAAAACAAACCGACCTGCTCACAGAAGCATCTCATTAAAGCAGCTTCCAGCTATCTGCCCACAGAATCCCTTCACTTCTCTTCCAGCTTCACAATGGTTCAGGGCCTCAACTAACCTGTTATTTTCTTTCAATACTTTTGCATTTGGCTGTTTTAGCTAGTTTAGCATCATTATTACATTTGTTATGAGGTCTACACAGAGCCATTTAACAGACGAGACAAACTCTACTTTCTTTTAACTCAAGAACTTCCAGCTTCAACTTACCACTTCTTGGGATGCTTTTTTTTTTTAACACAAGGTTTAGGTTGGGGTATGCAGCACCTTACGAATATAGATATATATATATATATATATATATTATATATATATTATATATATATATATTATTATATATATATATATATATTACACATATATATTTCAGATTGTAGCTGTTTGTGTGTATGTATCAAGTGTAAATCCGTGATCATTTAGAGTTTATCTCTATTATAATGCATAAGACGTTGCATATTCAGTCACCATTAATGTAATGATCTGTATTGTGGCTAATGTAATGTACACATCCTTGTTCGCTGCATTTATGCATGATACAACACGATCGCTTCTTTCCACAGTAACCGACTGCACTGTCAACACACGCCATTATTATGTAAGTATACAATAAGTACAGTACCAACAGTGTTGTAAAAAATAAGATTGCCATATTTACGTTATGTTGACTTCCGGGAATGCGGCGTTTACGTCACTGTTTACATTCTCGACAAGCACTTCGCCGCAATTTAGGCTTCCTTTTCAGCCACGTATGTGATCGCGCTTAGGCCCCCTAAAACCTCAACTGAGAACCGAGGTTGACTCAGTAAGTGTGAACGGGGTGATGGTAGCCTTTCAACATTTCAACACCTGCTCTCATTCCAGTAATAGAACACCACTGCTATATCTATATAGACTAGGTAGGGCTAACAGAGTAGAAATAACACATTGCACTGACAGATCTAGGTTAATCAAATGAAACCCTGTGTTTGAAAGAGTTCTGTGTCACCTGCCCAGCTCCTCGCCCATCTCGTAGTGCTCATCCACGCTCTCCTGTCTGAACGCAGCCATAGCTCCTGGTCACTCACTCACAGGGGTTCCAGCTGCAGCGCTCTCTGTGTTCAGCTCCTTTCAACAAACGAGCTGGAAAAACAGGGGCATGTGAAGAGAGTCAAACCCTGGACAGTCTGTTCAGTTAAGTGCCAGGCATTGGAGAGAGAGAGATGGGGGAGAGAGAGAGAGAGAGAGAGAGAGAGAGAGAGAGAGAGAGAGAGAGAGAGAGAGAGAGAGAGAGAGAGAGAGAGAGAAAACTCAACCCTGGCTACTTTTTTTTTTTTTGATTTTAGGTAAAATGTTAAAGAAAAAAAAATACATGAGAAGTCCTAAAAGGAATAAGCTGTAAAAATACGTGCAACATCTGGACATTTACTCTTCATTGTGCACCAGAAATGGCTTTTTGTATCTGTCATAACTGGTACAACATCAGACATGATACCAGTCTTGACAACACATCCCTGGTCGCTACTAATCAATGCTGTATGTAACTCACAAGTTCAGACCAGGACACGATGACTCACTGCCCCAACAGAGACAGTCACTCACTGTGAGGTCCTGGGGCTCATGGAAACAAATAATTCAAAACACTCAAAAAATATAAACTATTTACAGGACAGGATATTTAACCTCCCAATAACACATGACCCATTCACAGTCTATAACGACTGCTAAGAATGAGCTGAGTACTGTACCAACGCCGACAGTGCTGAGAACCAGTTACCATGCCATTCATCCCTGTGTCAAGAATTTACTGTCTCTCTTTAAAACGGGGTGAAAGAAAGATGCCTAGGTACATGTGAAACTAGGGCATTACAGTCTAAACGTGGCCTAAAAGATTAACCTTTGCCAAAAAGTCATGTCAAATGTAGTCCTGCTGTTTTACAGTACTGTATAGTGGAAGGCTAATTTATTTAATATTCAATCAGACTTTCCCCATGCACACATAGCTTTACTAACAGTATATAAATGAATGGGGTGGTTACTTATAGCTGCAAAATATTAAACAAAGTGTAAACACTTTCCAAATTAAACTACTGTGTGTATAGACAACTTTAAACGTGTGAGGTCTGAGGACACCAGCGAAAAGTAATACGGTTCAGACCATAGACATAAGACCGCACACACTAATTTGTTTATCTGTCGGGTCACTTGGTCACAGATGTCTACGTCACTGGCCTGCCCTCTGCATTCATGGCATTCCCTTTAATAATTTATGAATGCCTTGTCCCCTACGTCATGCACTTCTCTAGCGAGGAAGTCGTCTTAATGAGATCCCGTAAAGCACACACACACAGACAATACAATCTGTAATAAAATCAGCAGGTCGCTTTTTGATATTTTTAAAAGGGTCACCAGTATGTACTGCATTCTGTGTTGCATGACCGAAACCTAGGAATACAACGACATTCTTACAGTAAATTTTCACCTCCAAATTATAATATGTCCTCGAATTTTAACCAAAGGCTAAAAGGTTAGTATTTTGACAGTTACTTCTGAAGGGTTTATTGTTTTACACGAATAAGGAAATGCCTTACAACTTTTGCGATTTGATTCTGGCGTAGAACAAGCTGAATGCAATTCATCGTCACAGCAACAAACTGAAGACGCTACGGCAGTGTTGTTTGTTTAATTGTTATTATTATTTCATGTGTGTACGTTTATAAAATAAGAAGAATATTTATTACCGTTTCAAAGGTACTCACTTTTCTTCACGACTTGTTCATCCCTTGCCTTTCCTTTCCTCTGTAAACGCTCAACAAAATTTCAACACCCCCTCAGGTTAGGGGAAAAACGTCATTCCCGAGTTCATCCACCCCTCCCCCAGCTCAACACACACTTTCTATTACTGCCTCTTTTCAATTGTATGTGCTGCCCACAGGAACAGCGAGCTGATTGGGTGGCGCGTTGAAAAGAGTGTACTCTGAATGGTCACCGGGCATGTCGATCAACTGATTAAAGGGACCGAAAAGTGCATTTGTGTTTAAACTCGGGAATATTTCTCGGTTCGCTCATAAAAAATAAATAAATAAATAAATAAACAAACAGTCAAATCTAAACGGCTTGAACATATGTGATGCAGTATTAAAGGCGCGATTAACGTTGGTCCCCATTAGTCTGGTGACGAATATCTTTGCCTGTTTTGGATTTTTTCATTCTTTGGACATTAAGATATTTCATATTAGTATTATACAGCGATGTTACTTCCAGTGCTATCGGTCCAGGTTACATCACGTGATGTAGAAACCTGGAAGCAATATCATTGGTTTAAAACTACGTGTTCTTGAAATAGGGATATGCTCAATTATATACATTACCACAATATAGCTTATGCATACTTTCTATACAAAGTGTAACACTGAACTTGATTATGGGACACTTTAAAACAATCACCTATCGATGTGGACTATAAAAGTTAAGTCTAAAACAATTTTTTGTGATTTTTATAAGCAGCACAAGAAAGTGCGTCTAAGGATACTGCACCTATAACCAATAAACTGCTACTGCTAATAATTTCAGTTATACTTGTTCGTATGTACATAACATGTAAATAGATTTTAACAAAAATATAGCATATCTAAAAACACATCGATGTCCTATGAGTTTTTTTGAAACTCTGGGATGATCATAAACATTTATACAATTATTATTATTATTATTATTATTATTATTATTATTATTATTATTATTATTATTATTATTATTATTATTAATGTTTTTTGGCCGCTATTTGTTTTGTCGTGATGCTCTGACTCCATTCACAGGACTCTCTTGCTCGCTTCCACTAGGTCTCGTTGTCTCTGGAGGACTATCCAAGATGTCGGCGCCCATGGAGGTAGTGGTCTGCTCGGATTCGGCCGGCCAGCTCTGGAACTGCGCGGTTTTCGAGCTTCATTCCGGGACCAACCTGCTCTCATACCGGGGAGGCAACACCTCGGCTCGGGGTCTCGCTATCCTGAACGGGGAACACCTTCTCGGAGCCCAACTCGGCAAGAACTACATCAACGTATGGGAGATCCAGAGAAAGGTACGGGTGCAGTTACACAGCACAGGCCGAGCACAGCAAGCCGGCGAGGAGAGGAACGACACAACTCTAATTGAGAAGCAGAGAACAAAGAAAAACTGAAAGTTGCACTCTCAAGTTTTCGGTTCCGTGCTCCAGTCCATTCTGCCTTCTCAATGACTCTTCTAAGAAGGATAGGGACCGTAGGGTTTTGAGTGTGTATACATTTACATTTACCTATAGTTCATAATTCAGATATATATATACAAAAACGTCGGTATTGGCGTTTAGAAGGGAGGCAAATGTAAGACAACAAACAGATCAGACACATTAAAGGACATTAAAACCTAAGAGCACGTGTGAAATATGCAAATACATTTGTAAAGGTAAAAGGGAAACCACAAATAGAGAAAATAAATATCCAGTCTTAGGAAGCCCATCCTGCAAACATAGCAACCTTGTTTATGGTATGTTTGGCAAAAATGTCACAAAATCAAATACGCAGCAAATGCGCCAATAGTTAAACGTGAATGACATACAATTTGTAGTTTTAGAAGAAATGCAAGCAGACGATGTTCAATACAGAGGAATACAATGGAAATAAACTCAACACAATGATACCTGAAGATTTAAATAGAAATGAATATTAGATCATTACATCATCTTTAACTATGCAGTCCCAAATACATTATTTAAATAGAAACAAGTGAGTGTAGTTGCCTTGGCATCAAAAGCCTGTAAGTACCTCACTCTTTGTTTTTAAACACACCTTCCCTTGAGAAAGATATGTTAAACATACAGAAAATGTTGAAGTTGGCTTTTTTTGAGCAAAAATAATATTTATGTTTAGATTTTATTATTTATGGTTATTGTGTTTTAAGTTTTATTTTCAAATGAACATTAAACCCAAGCACACCCTACATTTCTTTGCTAATAAATGCATTCAAATAAACAAAGGCGGAAAATACGGGTTGGCAAACAAAATTGCTAAAATAATAAGCAATGTATTTGTAACATTATAAGAAACATCACAGATTTCAGTGTGATGGAAGGTGGTCTGTTGTGACTTGCATCACATCACCTAGAACAGCATCTCATTAAGATACACTCAGCTCAGCGAAGGGTCATTTGTTAGGTTGCCCTAAATTGAGTTTATTGAGGACAGTCACTGCAGTTATGCGCTAAACGTATTAACAGCTGGATGTAGAAAGCTGTCTTTCACTGGCAAAACACCCACAATACCAGTTTCAGAATTCAAATACTTTTGGTGATACATATTGACTTTATGACTCCAATAAATCATGGTTTGATTAACACTAATCTTGGATTATCTAATGTTATTTTAGATAGGGGAATCCAAGATTAGTACTAACAAGGGTTTGTGAAACCAGCTGATGGCGATACTAAACTCTTTAATAAATGGTGACTAAAACTAACAGAATATCTACTGGTAGCAGCCTTTGTAGGATTATTTATTATTACCTGTACAAATTCTACTGTCAGTAAGGGGCCCAAAAAAGACTATTGCTAAGCACCACATTACTGGATCCTCAGCTAATGTATTGTTGCACCACTATTTCATTGTAGATATAACTTGTTGTAATCCTAATTTGCTGCATCCTATTTCATATTGTATTTTATTAGTATTATTGCAGTAACTGTGAACTATACTGTATTTAAATATTCAGCTTGCATTAGAACCTTGTATTGCCCTCTAATACCTGTAAGTCACCTTGGATAAAGGTGTCTGCCAAATAAATAATAATAAGTTTACTGTCAGGACAAATCTTTTATATTGTATTGGTCTTTCGAGAAAGTGAAATGGATGGTTCTATTAAGAATTTGGTTTGTGTGGCCGTTGAATCAGCAGACATAGTGCCAGTAAACATTTTCCTGATCGTAACATCTGCCTTTTACTTACCTGTTTACTTATTTTTTTAACTTGACTTAATTTTTTAAAACATTGATTGAATTAGTATTCTGTCTTGCCTGGTAAGGTGATGGTGGTATAGGTGAACAGAAGGGTAAGGGTTTAGAATATCCAGCAGAATGTATACCGCACTTTGAGTCTTCAAAATTAAGTGCTTCAGATGGTACTTGTGTTGAATAATTTATATATTTAATGTGAAACCAATACCTCTAAAGAATGAACGTTGATTTGCTTATTAATGGTAGTAACTGGTCATTTTTTTGCTGTCACAAAATGCAGCCTTGAACAATTATTATAGATTCTACACCCTTTATTCCAATTGAGCTTCTGTAAAGATTTGATTCCACTATGTAACACAATTTTTGTTCCTGGGTAGTAAGTTTTATTTCCTAATTGCTTATGCCTCAAAAGTATAGCAAATGGCTATTATTCCCCACAAACTTTGCTTTTGTGACCAGAACAGTGATATTTTGAAATTTACCTAATTCCAATGAGAAAATGGGCGAATGTCTTTTCGTTCGCATAGTCAGAAAAAAACAACATATGAATCCAAATTAACATGTATTTATACTAAAGTAATACATAAATGACGACAAAAGATTTAGAAGTGAGTAGTTTTCGAGATTTACGATTATACTGTAAATCACTTTCATGAATCAGCCCCCAAATGTAGTCTTCCATCATGTTCTCGTTATACTGTCCTTGGTAGCGGCATTCAAAGTCCAGTATATCCTGGTGGAAGCGCTCGCCTTGCTCCTCTGAGTACGCTCCCATGTTCTCCTTGAATTTATCAAGATGAGCATCAAGGGTATGGACTTTGAGGGACATCCTACAGCCCATTGTGCCGTAGTTCTTCACCAGAGTCTCAACCAGCTCCACATAGTTTTCGGCCTTGTGATTGCCCAGGAAGCCCCGAACCACTGCGACAAAGCTGTTCCAAGCGGCTTTCTCCTTACTAGTTAGCTTCTTGGGGAATTCATTGCACTCCAGGATCTTCTTTATCTGTGGTCCGACGAAGACACCGGCTTTGACCTTTGCCTCAGACAGCTTAGGGAAGAAGTCTTGAAGGTACTTGAAGGCTGACGACTCCTTATCTAGAGCTCTGACAAATTGTTTCATAAGGCCCAGTTTGATGTGCAGTGGTGGCATCAGCACCTTCCGGGGGTCCACCAGTGGCTCCCACTTGACGTTGTTCCCCCCCACAGAGAACTCGGTCCGCTGTGGCCAGTCCCGCCTGTGGTAGTGCGCCTTGGTGTCCCTGCTGTCCCAAAGGCAAAGATAGCAGGGAAACATGGTAAAACCGCCTTGGAGACCCATCAGGAATGCCACCATATTGAAGTCTCCTATGATCTCCCAGCCATACTCATCATACTTCAAGGCGTCCAGCAAGGTCTTGATGCTGTTGTAATCCTCTTTGAGGTGCACCGAGTGAGCCAGGGGAAGAGACGGGTACTTGTTACCATTATGGAGCAGCACGGCTTTGAGGCTCCTGGATGAGCTGTCAATGAAGAGGCGCCACTCATTCTGGTTACAGGCGATTCCGATTGCCTCGAACAGACTGGTCACATTGTGGCAGAAGCAGAGCCCATCTTGACGGGTGAAGAAGCTGGAAAAAGGTTGGTGACGCTTCCTCTGATCTGCGACTTGCACACTTTCATCCAACAAGTTCCACTGAGCCTAGACGTCAAAAGCTCGGCATTGGACTTGGTGAGACCAAGATCTCTAATCAAGTCGTTGAGGTCTTTTTGGTTGGGGTAGTATGGGTTTCTCTCCTCAGCTCCACCTCTGAAATTGTCATCTGGATCTACGTCTTCCTCGCTCTCTGACTTGCTGCTCTCTTCTAAAGACGGCTGCTCTCTCTCCGGAGGAGTGGGTACGGGGAGCTCATGGCAGTGTGGCACCGGGGCGATGGATGAAGGAAGGTCCGGATACGTGATAGCAGGTGCATTCTTGCCAGTCCGACGTTTGGAAGGGTCCACCATGCAGAAGTAGCAGTTGCTTGAGTGGTCAGTGGGTTCCCGCCAAATTCTTGGGATAGCGAACTTCATGACTCTCTTTTCCGCTCTGTACCATCCTACAAAAATACATTTATTTCACCCATGACTAATGTGTAAGAGATTCTCGCAACATTTTTCATATATGATATATTTTTTCAATAATATTGAAAATTGTAAAACATTTTAAAATTAAAAACTTTTACAATTTTAAAAATTTTAACAAATTTTATAACATAAAATTCCGAGCAACAATTGTCCATCTTACCTTCCAGAGTTTTTTTGCAGTGCTCGCAGGTGAAATGAGGTGCCCAGGGTTTGTCTTGATCCCCGACAGGCATGCCGAAATATGCCTTGTAGGCCTCATACATCTTAGCAGATGCTTCCACAGAGTACTTTTTTGCTCTTGTCTTGATAAATTGGCCGCAGACGTAGCAAAATGCGTCTGCCGGATGCTTGCAGCCTCTTGATGCCATCTCAGAAAAATGCAGATATGTATCCACTTAGGCAGCTGGAACTAAACTGAACTGGTGGGCTTAAGGCCCCTGTATTTATACTACTATTTATATTACTGGAAAGTTCTAGAAGTTACTCCAAGTTTACTCAGCACTGAATCTATCTGGAATGTTCTGGAAAATAGGTAAATTTCAAAATATCACTGTCCTGGTCACAAAAGCAAAGTTTGTGGGGAATAATAGCCATTTTCTATACTTTTGAGGCATAAGCAATTAGGAAATAACTCTTACTACCCAGGAACCAAAAAAAAAAAAAAAAAAAAATTGTTACACAGTGTTCTCATTTTCCACAAGAAGCTTTCCTATGGATACATTGTTGTTTAATTAAATCCATGGAGCATTAGAATGGTGTGACATCACAACTGAGTGAACATTCTCAAAATGTATGAAGTGGTGCCATCTGCTGGATGAAAGTGTATTTACTCCTGCTTGTTTTACCCCTTGTTATAGGATCAACTGCAGCAGAAGATTGTGTGCCCTGGGATTGTGACCTGCCTGACTGGCTCCCCCAATGGCCTGTACCTGCTGGCTGGGATTGCAGAGAGCATCTACCTGTGGGAGGTAAGGCCCTGGCTGGATAAATGTATTTTTGGTGAAACTGTTTGTTATTTGATGGAGTAAGATAAGTTGTACTGCCAACACTTCATGCATGATAAAATATAGCATAGGAAACTTAACATGGTACAGTTATACAGACAGTGACAAACAGACACCCTCCACACAGCATATTGTTTGTGTATAAGTGTTCGCTGGCTACCTCTGATCATGCTGAGAGAGTATTTCTCAGGCACACTGTCAATCCTGTGAGTGAAGAGTGGCATATACAGACTACAAGAACAAATACTCTCTGGATCATAATTAGAGGTAGCCAAACACTTCTAAACTATATAAAGCAATCGGAATTCAATCAAAGTAAAAAGTAGACACAGAGTTAATAGTAAAGTATTGAATCTGTTTATATGTATATGAACGTGTTGTGATTTAACATTTAGAATGCACCAGAGTGTGAGATCCTCAGTCGTATATGCTAATATTATAAATCACAGTTTTAGTTTGGAGTTTAATCATTTTGTGATATGTCAGCCAGATATTACAGCAGCTGTTGAGAGGTCCAATCTGCAACTCATGTCCTAATTGAACATGGGGCTGGTAATATTCAACAATGATCCATGCATTGAAAACACTTTCATATTCAAAATCACGTGTCAAAATAATTCAAATGCAGCCTAAAACATGCATGTTCATATTATTACATATAGTTATAAAGTCTTTGCATTGAGTACATCGCGCAAGCCTAGTCTGAAACATGGATTGCAGTGAGGGACTGAGCTGTGCTTTGTGCAGGTCTCGACTGGCAGCCTGCTGGCGGTGCTCAACAGACACTACCAGGATCTGACCTGCCTGCGCTTCACTGATGACAGCAGCCACTTCATCTCAGGAGGCAAAGACAACCTGGCCCTGGTGTGGAGCATCTGCAGGTATGAAGGAGAGCACTGTCCTTAGTCAGCCTGTGCAGGGTTGCAAACCTCCGAGGCCTGCATCCAGTCCTGGCTTTCAGAACGTCCCTTGATATCTATGATTAAAATGACCACGAGCAAGGAATCTGCGCAATCAGGCCCCTGTTCAACTTGTTCTGAACTAATCAACTTATCACAACATGAATAAATCACACTGAATCTGCAGGTTTACCAATGGGAGTTCCTTTCCAGAATATCAGGTTCGGGGGATATATTGGGGTGTCTGTCTCTCTATCTGTCTGTCTGCCTGTATGCATATATCTAGAAAACCCATATCCAGTTGTGATGGAATTTGGTAGTAACGTTGTTTACCATTAGTTATTGAGAATGAGTTTCAGGGGATACAGGAGTGCCAGTCTGTCTGTACGTCGTCCATCTCTATGTTGCAGAATCAACTGTACAATATCTGCAGATGCAAATCAAATTTGTTATTTATTCTATAAAGTGATGACATTTATAAATAGGACTTGTAAAAGATTCAAGTAAAATCTGGTTGCTGGTTAGATTGTAGACCACAGATAGTTTCAAAGGCAATAACGCGTTTTCAACAGTAGGTGGCAGTCTAAGCACACTAGAGCCTTGACATTTACTAAGCTGGGCTTGAATTCAGAGCTCTGAAAGTGACACTTCTTAATATCATGGTGTCCCTAAAGAGAACAGTCCCCTTTTTTCAGTTTTTTTTTAAATAAGCAAGTCACCCCAGAAGTGCAATGGCACTTCAACTGTTATGACTTTTACCTTTGCAGAAACCTATTGGTGTAAAATTAAGAAAATCAATCCCACTAATTGATTCTGTATTGGCTGTTCAGATCTGGAGTCACGGCACACTACTTGACACTGACTGGTCATAATGTTGCACAAATCTTCATTCCTTGCCTCATATAGATGTTTCAGACTGCAACTGGCTATGATCTGAAATCTCTCGGTTTATGAGGACCTTCTCAGTGTGCCTGCACGGGTTCTCACATTCACCAGTGATTTGGCTAGTCAGAGTGCCAAGCTCATTGATGTCTCTAGTCTTGCTGTCACCGTTGTTCCTGGGTGTGCAGTGCTTTTTCATGCCCTCTGCAGGCCTAGTCTGGTTGGATCTGTATTGCACACTTGCAGGTTCAGTCTGACGGAATGGGCTGGGCTCTGCCTGCTTGTTTTGTGAAGTCTCCCTGGAGTGCATGGAGCCTGACTTTCAAGGGTCAAGCATGCCAGTAATTATTTAAGCTCCTGGATCTCTGCTTTCTGGCTGTCCGGCAGGGGGTTATGGCACATCTTTATCCAGGGAAAACCGGGATTAACCTGTCCACAAAGGGATTGAACGTTACTTTACCTGCATACTTCACTGTGGACATAATGGAGGTGGACTTACATATGTCTGTGCAAATGTCTTGCAGTTTTACATATATCTACATATATCCATGAGTGATGAAACTTACAAATGACCTTCTTTAACACAAGTTATTAGGTGTATCGTAATCTTGGTGGGGGGGTGGGAGATAATACTAGAGCTAATACAAGATATACAATACAATCTTGGTTAGCACTCATTTAAAAGGCCAGTGATGTGTTTGTAGGATTTTTAAACTTTTTTTTGGTTTTTAAGAGGGCAGGGGGAGGGGTAATGATGCTGTTGCTAGTGCTTTAACAGTAAGTAACCCTATTTTAAAGCCATGGTTCTTGATGTTAAACCAGAAGTTTTAGTGGGTTGAGTGGTACATTGCAGAGTTCCACTTTTTGAAGCCTGATTAGTGATCTAGCTGACAGCCCTCATTCATCCAAGCTTCAAAGTGTTGCAGCAGCTGAATTTTCTTTTTCCTTTCGCTGATTCTTTGAACACTGAAACCACAAGAGCCAAACCTGCCTGAAAAATAGATAAACCGATAAGCACAAACATATACGTCCTCTATTTATCTACCCATAAAGTTCACAGCTTTAATTTCGGTGTTATTCCCCTGAGTAGCATACCTGTTTGATTACATGTTTTAACAGTGGAGTGGAAATATCAAGGCTCTTGGTCTATAATCCATCTTCAGTTGTCAACCCAGTGGAGCAGAGCTGATCCTTTGAGAAGAGTGGTGAAAGATATGCCTGAGGCTTGCTGAATCATCTGGGAGAATCAGTGATAAATTCAGAAGTTGATCACCATGACCTGGTTTGACATCCAGATGGATAGATGCCTTCACATATAAAGATAAGCAGGCTTAATTTACACAACGATATGATCTGTTATACATCCCCCGCCACGGCTGTAAATTTCATCTGATGAAAATGTTGGTGACCATGACATGGAGCAACAGCTCGCTCTTTACATCGATTGCAGACAATGCAAACTGCAACAGCAAGGGTTCTTGCCGGTACTAAGTGGACAGAACACATTACTCCGGTCCTTCAGCGTTTACATTGGCTTCCTATCCAGTCCTGTGTTTCTTTTAAAATATTGCTGTTGACCTACAAGGCTTTGCACAGTCAAGGTCCTAGTTATATAATGGACCTTCTTAGCCCTTACATCCCTGGGAGGCAGGCTAGAGTCTGTAATTCTGGACTGTTAAAATGCTTGCTTCCAAAATGTGTTGCACTCGGAGGGTGTAGTTTTAGCTGTGTCGCTCATTTTCTTTGGAACTCACTACTAACCTTTATTAGAGAATCCACAACAGCAGTCAAATTTAAAAAAAAAAACCCTTAAGACACACTTATTTTCCACTGTGTTTTCTTAAACTCTTTCTCTGCTGCAGTCTGCAGTGTTTTTTTTATAATATACTGTACTTTTATGATCAATTTTATTTTTATGTTTACCTATTTTATTGTATTTTATTTATACATTTATAGAATTTAATGGATTGCTGTTTGTTTTGTACAGCACCTTGAGACGCCTAGGTGTGAAAGGTGCTATAATAAATTAAATAACTTCTTCTTCTTCTAGTAGAAGAAGTAGCAGTGGAATATTTAACCACAGTCCGATAAGCAATTCTCCAGATTATTACAAAAATGTAAGTGTGATATACCGATGGCTTTATAAACAGAGCTACAGAAACTCTAGAATCTGGTATTTTCAATGACATGAGCTAATCTTTGCCAAGTTTCATGACAAGTGGATAAGTAGTTCTCAAGCTGTAGGCAAACATGTATGTGTGGCACCTCCACTGTGTCCTCTTTGCAGAGGATTTCATCAACCGCGGGGAAAGAAGGTTTAACAAGCTTCGAGAGAAATGAACAAGCGGCCTGCTCTGTATTCACAAAACTCTACTGGCACATGTGCGGAGGGGATGTGACTTTACTTAATTTGCTGCTGTTCATTTATTTGTAGAATAATGCCAGTTATTGATTGACTATCAAATTGCTGAGTGCGTATAGTAGTGTGCAAGTTTATGAGAACACTGCTTCTGTTTTGATTCGTTGTGAATATGAAATCAAACCACTGGAACTGAAAATCATGGAAAATGGTCAAAAAATAGGCAAATTAGTGATTGTCTAATTCAACTGATGAGTTTAATAGGTCACACATGCAGTTCATTTACAATAGTAAGAGAAAAGGAACACATGGTCACAAACGATAAAATGCAGACTTTTTTTTAGAAGTTGTTTAAGATGCTTAATTAAAGCACAAAGTGGTCTAACATTTTCACACGAGTGCCTATTGTTTCTATATAGCTGATTACTGACAGAGAACTGAAATTCTCACACTCTGAGGTTTTCATGCAGGTAGGGTATATAAAGGATATAAGTGACACATCTTGAGGTGTTGTAATAGCGTTGCACAATACTGCATGTGTATGTACACTGTATTGAATATGTTTGCCTGTAAATGGTAAACATATCGTACGGCCAGAAAAAAACGGATGAAATCACATCATCTGAGACGCTCTCATGTGTATCTGCTTCACTGCAATCTCTTAGCTTCATGTTGCTTTCCCAAAGTTAGACAGGATTTGATTGCAATTAATATTACATATAGACTGCTGCAGGCTATTGCGTCATGACATGTGTATTGTGATGCATATTGCGTCATGACCTGTGTATCATGACTGTAGTGTATTATTAGATCCCTACTTTACGTGTGTACTAAACCCTATTTGAATCCAGGTGAAAGGCTAGCCCCCTCTTCCATTCCTAATTAAACCCAGAGACGGCACCCCGCCAACCAACCAGCCATCTTCCTCCAGCTTCATGGGAATGAAATAAAACAAACCTCCCTGGAGCTTGTCCAACCATTCAGTAAGATTTGACAAGAAAAAAAAAATACTAGATTATAAGGTCACATTTATGTAACTAATAAGCTTAGCATTTGCCAAATGGTACTACTTAATAAACCACACTTAATTAGATGATTTTTATTTTAATCAAATTAATTTGATATTTTTATTTGTTTCCATATCCTGAGTAAATCATGCAGGGAATTCCAACTTTTCCTCTGGAACTTTTAGCAGGGGAACATTTTGACAAGTTCCCACTCCCTTCTGTGACAGTGCTGGTGCTCTGATTGAAGTGAGTGCTGTATTGTGAGAACAGCATTGGGGCACGATCTGGAGCCACTGCGATGCTTAGCAGAGACAGTCTCTCTCGCTCTCGCTCTCGCTCTCGCTCTCTCTCTCTCGCCTGAGTAAAAGTTGATATGCCTTCCCATGATGTATGGTGAATAAAAATATCAAAACAGTCACTTCAAAATATATTGTGTGATACGGACAACATGGGCTAGAACAAAGATAAAGCAATGAGTTTCTTGTGAACACTGTGCCGGGGGTTTGTAGTGCTTTAACTTGTATAAAATGTACAGCTGAAAGTACACTGTTACTGAGTACTGCTTAAAAAGAATGGTGTGCAGGATCTAGTTTGAATATAAGATGTTAAAAAACAACACAAGCAAAGGTTTACTTAATATTCTTAGTCAGCCTCTCTCTGTGTCTAGCTGTTGAATAAACCAGTGCCCTTAGCTTAGTAATTAACCCGAAAAGGATAAAGTGGATTTGAGGGGAAAAGCAGGGCTTAATATCATTGCTTTGTCAAACCTCCCTGGACCAGAAATTGGAATGTGATGGTAATGAAAACAAAGGGGGAGGGGGGGACGGGGGGGGGATACATGAATGAGTTTGTTACTAATGTGATTGCCTGGAACCAAATGTGAGAGCTGATCAGGAAAGGATTTGTATTTATTTGTATTATTATTAGGGTCCAGTCCCAAAAAGATGCAATAAGAAAATGAAGAAAATAATTTAAACATTAGATGAACTGTATTGAAAATGTATTTATTTTGAGCTGACTTCCTAGTCACTCAGCTCTAACCATTAGACCACACTGCCTCCCTCCAAATCCCTTCGCTCCAGCCACTAAACCACACTGCCTCCCTCCTGTGGCCTTCAGCTCTGACACTAAACCATACTGTCTCCTTCAGCTCTAGCTATTAGACCACTCAGCCTCCCTCCTAGTTCCTCATCCTCTAACCACTAGGTCTCACTGCCTCCCTCCCCAGTCCCTCACCTCTAACCAATAGGCCACACTGCCTCCCTCCCCAGTCCCTCACCTCTAACCACTAGGCCACACTGCCTCCCTCCCCAGTCCCTCACCTCTAACCACTAGGCCACACTGCCTCCCTCCCCAGTCCCTCACCTCTAACCACTAGGTCTCACTGCCTCCCTCCCCAGTCCCTCACCTCTAACCACTAGGCCACACTGCCTCCCTCCCCAGTCCCTCACCTCTAACCAGTAGGTCATACTCTGACCTTTGCATACAGTCTTCTAAGTAACTGTGTCCCGGTGGGTTTCTATCCTCCCTCTGCAACTCCCTCGTGCTCTCTGATCTCATTCTCTCACACATTGGAGAACACAGCTCTCGCAGTTCTCCCACAGATGTGTTTGAGCTCCAAAGTGTGAGGTTTGCGTGCATTCTCTCAGGTCCTCGGTTCCCTATTCGTACCGAGGCTCCAGTCTGGGTTCTGTTATCTCTGCGATTCATGCTTTGGCTTTTCATCAGTTGTCGGCGTTAATGAAAAAAATAGCAAAACCTTAACAGCCTTTACAAAAAAAAAAAAGAAAAGAGTGTGTGCATGACGAGCAGTACTGTTCTGAATTAGACCTGCACCCTTTCCTATTTCCTCTCTTTTGACCACTTAACTCTTCCCCTCTCACTGCCCCCTCTCAGTACTAGTATTGAAGGCCCCCCCCCCCCCCTTGCTTCTCACTGCCCCAGTTTTTCTGTCCTGCAGGTGACTCTTCTCCCCCCCCCACCCCCCCCCTATCCCCTCTCTCCTCTCTCTCCCTCTCTCTCTCTCCCCCCCGCTGTCTGTACAGCCCCAGTTTTTTGTTTTTCGTCCTGCTAGGTGACTCTTCTCAGACCACTCTCTGCTCTCTCTCTCTCTCTCTCTCTCTCTCTCTCTCTCTCTCTCTCTCTCTCTCTGTGCTACAGAAGACCCTTCTTGTACTCACTGACCCCCCCCCCCCCCCCCCCCCCCCTCTCTCAGTGTGCTGCAGGAAGACCCATCTCAGACTCCAGAGCCCCGGCATGTCTGGGCCCGGCACTCCCTTCCCATCACAGACATCCACTGTGGCCTAATGGGACCCCAGGCTCGTGTAGCCACTGCCTCCCTGGACCAGACTGTCAAGGTGGGTCTGTCTTTGTGTTTGTCTGTCGGTCTGTGTGTTTGTGGGCCAGCAAGGCACCTCCACATTGCTTTGAAAGCCCATGACTGCAGTACAGCAGGAAAGATCACAATAGTTCAGCTTGACTTTGGGAATGGAAAACTAAGCTGAAGCTATAGTGGAGGCAGTTTTAGGTCTGTAGGTAAGTCCCACTTTATATTTATTCTGTACTATTTCTTGGTTATGATTTTTGCTTTTCTATGCAATGAACCCAACAAAGAAAGGTTTAATGTGCAGGATAACCCTGTAAAAAAAATCTGAAATCTAATTAAATAGAAAAATGGATACTGCAAAGGTGACTGTCAATACTCATGCAACACCCTGTGTGACAGCCAGCTATTCATTGTCACCATTGCAGAAGTATTGTACTGAGTTTATTTTCCGAACTAGGAAGCTAAAAAGCTGATCCATGAAAGTTTGGTTGAAATATATTTTTGAAATGTCCTGTGTATTTTGTTGCTTCTGGATTCTGAGTAGAGAGATTGTGATAGTATGTGCAGGCACTTGTCTTGTATCTGATTGAACTTCTGTTTCTGCATAGCCAGCTGCAGCTCTTGGTGATTTGCTTTTTCATCATACTGATAATTCTAGTTCACAGCTGTGGCAGACGAGGTATGGTACTAAAATACTTTATGTTGAGAGAGGTATTTTCATGTTTGGATATCTGTTCAAAATTCAGGATTCAAATATGCAACAATGATATTACAGTATTCACTGTATGTAACAATATATTAAAGTAAAAAAATATATAGATATATATATATATATATATATATATATATATATCTATCTATATATAATATATATATATTATTATATATAGTATATAGCCCATAAGTAAGAATACAGTGGCTCTCAAAAGTATTCTCCCACCTTGGACTTACTTGCAAGGGAAATATTATGATTATTTTTTTGTTTGTTTGTTTTTTTTTAATATTGCAATGTTAATTTCTGTTATGTGGAATGTAATAAACAAGAATCAAAACTGTTTTTTTTTTTTTTTTTTAATTCAATGGACAATGTCTTTTCCACAGTACCAATGACGTTATTACCTCATGAAAATGTGTCTGTGGGCACTTTTCTACAGGAAGAGACAGACACAAAACAATCTTTAAATGTCCATCAGAAACGTGATTATCAAGAATGCTGCTTGCTTCCTCAATGTCTTGCTACCCTGAAGAGACAATAGCGCGCTCCGATATCAGCAAATCATTTTAAGGAGCCCTCTCACAAGTGCAGAGGTAGCCATGTAATCCACTTAGTGCTGGGCCAAATATCCTAATATTCAAACAAACATTCATTGACATGTATTCGAAGGCAAAAATCCATTACCGTGTCAGCCAGAAATAATATATTCGATAGAAATTAAAAAGCTGTATTACAAACTGTTTTGACCCGATTTAGCACCTTGACGGAATTTCTGAAATGGCGAGAGAAAAACATCTGTCTGATGTGTGGGATTAATACAGTTTTTTTTTTTTTTTTTTTTAAAAACCACAACCCCACAGTTACTCCCAACACTAGTTAAAGGTGGACAGAGCATTAGAATGGGCATACATAGTGATCTCAACCTAAACCACAGGTGCTGCTTCAGGTTTGGGAAACGAGTCAGAATCAGGACATATGTAATTGCCTCACACTTTTCAGCACTGACCCAACTTGCAAGGGAAATGTTCTAATCGTTTTTTTTCTTTTGCTTTGTTGTTGTTTTTTTTTTGTGTAATATTGCGATGTTAATTTCTGTTATGTGGAATGTAATAAACAAGAACCAAAAACTGTTTAAAAAAAAAAAAAAAAATTCAGTGGACAACGTTTTTTTCCCACAGTAGCAATGACGTTATTACCTCATGAAAATGTGTCTGTGGCCACTGTTTATTTCGAAGAAACTGCAATGGCAGGGAATAAACAAAAACAATGCAATGTCTACTTTATGTATTGCCTGAAATACACACAAGAAAATAATGTTCAACTTAAATGATATGGCATCCTCTGTGTTGTAGTTAATTCCATGTGGTAAAGGAAGGCCTTCCCAACCTACAGTGACTCTCAAAAGTATCCCCCCCTCCCCCTTGGACTTTTCCACATTTTATTATGTTACAACATGGAATCAAAATGGATTTAATTAGGAGTTTTTGCCACTGATCAACACAAAAAAAGTCCATGTAGTCAAAGTGAAAAATAAAATCTACAAATAGTTCTAAATTAATTACAAATATAAAACAGAAAATAATTGATTGCATAATTATTCACCCCCTTTGCTGTGACACACCTAAATATGCAACCAATTGTCTTTAGAAGTTACCTAATTAGTTGAATGGAGTCCACCTGTGTGCAATTAAGGTGTTTCACATGATTTCAAGTTAAATACACCTGTCTCTGGGAGGTCCCATAGTTGGTTAGTATATTTCCTAACAAAAACTACATCATGAAGGCAAAGGAACATTCAAAGCAAATCCGGAATAAGGTTCTTCAAAAGCACCAATCACGGGTAGGATATAAGAACATTTCCAAGGCATTGAATATCCCCCAGAGCACAGTAAAGTCCATTAAAAAGAAATGGAGAGAATATGGCACAACTGTGAATCTGTCCAGAACAGGCTGTCCTCAAAAACTGAGTATACGGGCTAGAAGGGGAGGCCACCAAGATCCCTATGGCAAATCTAAAGGAGATACAATCTTCCAGGTCTGAGCTGGGAGACACTGTGCATACGGCAACACTAGCCTGGGTGTTTCAGAAAATGGCCTTTATGGGACAGTGGCAAAAAGAAAGCCATTGTTGAAAAAAACTCACGTCAAATCTCGGCTAGAGTTTGCCAGAAGGCATGTGGGAGTCTCTGAGACCAAGTGGAAGAAGATTCTATGGTCTGATGAGACCAAAATAGAGCTTTTTGGCCTTAACGCTAAGCCTAACGCCACAAATCGTCCTGAGAACACCATCCCTACCGTGAAGCATGGTGGTGGCAGCATCATGCTATGGGGATGCTTCTCTGCATCAGAGCCTGGAAAGCTCGTGGAGATAGAGGTCAAAATTGATGCAGCAAAGTACAGAGAAATCCTGGAGGAAAACCTGCTAAAGTCTGCAAGAGACCTGGGACTTGGGAGAAGATTCATCTTCCAGCAGGACAATGACCCCAAACATACAGCCAAGCCACACTGGAGTGGCTTAAAAACAAAACAGTCAATGGGCCAATTTACAAGCAAAAACTGAAAAGCATGACAACAGATCTCTCGCACTTTTATGGTCATGACAGTTCTGCTGCCACGTTTACATGAGACTTTATTTTAGAGAGAGAATTTAGTCGTCCAAATGCAAACTACCTCATTAATAATAAAATAATGGGAAAGTTTATTTAAATATCACCAAACGCTGAAGAGGTGCTGCGCGATAAAGGATATCGTTCACATAATGCATAGGGGTTTACATGAAGTTTTACGTGCAAGGCAGAGATGGAGAAGGTTACCCCCGCCCCTCTGTCTAGAATGCAAAGGGCTTGCAGTTAAAACGGTTCATGCTGCCAAGAAGAAGAAAATAATAATATAGATTTCCGTGTTTTGCAATTGCAGCATATTTTAGTTTTAGAAAAGTAAATGATGGCTGGCACAATTAATGGGGCTGGTATTTCACAGGACGTCTGGGAGGATGAGGATTCCAGCAAATGGTCTGATGCCACTACCACTGGCCGGTCACCCATTAACCGGTGCATTTCCTCCCAGAACCGAAATTGGGACCTCGAGCTTTGACCGGAGGACTGCAGGCATGGTCTCTCTTGCAGGTACAAATATTTTAGTTTCTTGAATTTATCTCGTACCTGCAGGAGCGTTCTGTTTATACCAAGTTCAGCCAGAGCACCGGTAATACTGGTGAAAATGGTGGCATTTCTTTGGCGAGGTCGATCCAGTTCATCCATAAACCCCAGGTCTGCAACAATCTGGAGGAGGGAACGAGTTTCCTCAGTCGTCCAGCGGGCCTGGTGTTGCGTGCTGTCAGAAGGGGTGGAAGCTTGAAACGTCCTGCGGGGGGAGAAAAGCTACATTATTTCTAGTATTATTATCATGATAATAATGCTGGTAACAATTATCTAGTAGTTCTCATACTCGTTCATAATTAGGGCTAGGAGTGTGTCACAGAAAAGTTGGACGTAAATAATGGAGCAGTCACGGGAGAATAAAGTCGCAGGAATTTAAAATTAAATCAAATAACTGTCTTTAATAAAAGCATATTGCGGCGTTGGTGCACACAGGTTCAGCAAAGAAGAACGAGACGAGCAAATGAAATTTCAATTTGTTGTTTTTTATTTGCTCTGCAACGGTGACTACTAAATAACAGTAGCATTTATAAGCACTGAACTAAACAGAGAATAAAAACTCAAACAGGAAAGAGACGGCAAGCGTAACACACTGGTGAGAAATACACACAAGGATCACACAAAGAGGGTGTGGGGCTGACAAGAGACATGCACATTAAGTGCAACCGTAGAACAATTAAAACACAAGTGGAACAATAATTTCAATTAAAAAGAGGAAAATGTTCAATGTATGTCCTGCATCGAAAGCTGACAGTTAGTATAGTACACACATACACACTGAATTTATGAACTGATAACATAACTTTCAAGTATTTAAATCGAAGAGCTTAGTTTGATTTCAGAATTTTTTTCTTCTTCTCCAAAAAAATAAAATAAAAAAGGACAGGAAGTACGGTGTTGGAGCTAGTTCAAAATATGTAATTATTTATTAGAATTTATAAATGATAAATGCATTCTTTTTAAATGTGAACTTTAATATTAATGAGAAACACTTTCCAATAAAATCACATACAGATTGAACAGAATTTACTAGCATCCCCGCAAGTTCCGCACATCAGCAAAAATCGAGGACACTAACAAAAGACACGGAATCCGTGACACCCACAACCACCGTGACTAAATCCCAGCCCTATTCATAATACACTGAAATGAATAAATAATGTTATAAACTGCTGACATCATTGTATTGGTATAAATCAATATCTCTATATACAATTTAGCTGTGACCCTCACCAGGAGAAGTGGGTTGATAATAATGGATGGATATTTAACCGATCTGTATTAGTAAGATTGGGATAAGGAAAATCTTACACTACAGAGGAGGACAACAGTGTGGAAAGAACGTTCCCAGAGAAGAGCATTCTTTTATATAGGGGAAGTGGAGGAGGTATCGTGGTATTTCATGAGTGTCTATCATGAAGTATTTTGCACGACTGTCAAGTTTGTTGCTATGGGACTAATCAGGCCAATTAGCGCGCGCTTTACCAAAGTGTAATGACACTTAAGTCGCACACTTTTTTTGCCGCGCACTTTTGGAACGAGCACAATCATGCATCATTTGAGTGTGAAACGTCATGAATGCAGTAAAGTAGCGCAATTAAAACTTGCATGTAAACCCTGCCAGTGTCCTGGAGTGAATATGTGGAGAATAAGAGTTGAAAATTGCTGTTCACCAAAGGTCCCCATCCAACTTGACAGAGCTTGAGCAATTTTGCAAAGAAGAATGGGCACAAATTGCAGTGTCCAGATGTACAAAGCTGGTAGAGACTTCTCCAAATAGACTCATGGCTATAATTGCTGCCAAAGGTGCCTCTACCAAATATTGACTCAGGGGGTTGAATACTTATGCAATCAATTATTTTCTGTTTTGTCTTTGTAATTAATTTAGAGCAATTTGTAGATTTTATTTTTCACTTTGATATTATGGACTTTTTTATGTTGATCAGTGGCAAAAACTCCTAATTAAATCCATTTTGATTCCATGTTGTAACATAATAAAATGTGGAAAAGTCCAAGGGGGAGGGGGGGATACTTTTGAGAGTCACTGTAGGTTGGGAAGGCCTTCCTTTACCACATGGAATTAACTACAACACAGAGGATGCCATATCATTTAAGTTGAACATTATTTTCTTGTGTGTATTTCAGGCAATACATAAAGTAGACATTGCATTGTTTTTCTTTATTCCCTGCCATTGCAGTTTCTTCGCAAAAAACAGTGGCCACAGACACATTTTCATGAGGTAATAACGTCATTGCTACTGTGGGGAAAAAAACGTTGTCCACTGAATTTTTTTTTTTTTTTTTTAAACAGTTTTTGGTTCTTGTTTATTACATTCCACATAACAGAAATTAACATCGCAATATTACAAAATAAAAAACAACAACAAAGCAAAAGAAAAAAAACGATTAGAACATTTCCCTTGCAAGTTGGGTCAGTGCTGAAAAGTGTGAGGCAATTACATATGTCCTGATTCTGACTCGTTTCCCAAACCTGAAGCAGCACCTGTGGTTTAGGTTGAGATCACTATGTATGCCCATTCTAATGCTCTGTCCACCTTTAACTAGTGTTGGGAGTAACTGTGGGGTTGTGGTTTTTAAAAAAAAAAAAAAAAAAAACTGTATTAATCCCACACATCAGACAGATGTTTTTCTCTCGCCATTTCAGAAATTCCGTCAAGGTGCTAAATCGGGTCAAAACAGTTTGTAATACAGCTTTTTAATTTCTATCGAATATATCATTTCTGGCTGACACGGTAATGGATTTTTGCCTTCGAATACATGTCAATGAATGTTTGTTTGAATATTAGGATATTTGGCCCAGCACTAAGTGGATTACATGGCTACCTCTGCACTTGTGAGAGGGCTCCTTAAAATGATTTGCTGATATCGGAGCGCGCTATTGTCTCTTCAGGGTAGCAAGACATTGAGGAAGCAAGCAGCATTCTTGATAATCACGTTTCTGATGGGCATTTAAAGCTTGTTTTGTGTCTGTCTCTTCCTGTAGAAAAGCGATTTGTTCATCAAGGGGGTGTTAAGTGAATTAACTGGGCATCTGGACATTACATTAACTCAGTTTTGAAAGTGAACAGTGGTATGGCTATATTTTAAATAGCCACAAGCGAAAAGAAATAGTGAGAGAGAGGAACTAGTGACATATCTGCAATTAAAGGGTGTTCCTTATTATTTAGCAATTTAGCAGATGCCTTTATCCAAAGCGATTTACAGATATTAGGGAGTGAGCTATACAGCACAGCTGCTGCTGCAGAATCACTTACAATAGGACCTCGGTTTTGCATCCGTTTTGTTATCGCCCAACCCTATAACTTGAGCCATAAATGCTTCACTTACCGTGCGCTAAAGACCAAGTTGTTAATTTGCCTGGTATAATTGTTTGATTGTGTAGATGTGTGAGGAAGTCTAGTTGTGTTTGAGTGAGCAGGCTCTAACTGAAGCCTGGGGATGAGCTTGTGTTTTTAATTGCATTTCAAGAAGCCCAGTTAAATCTGAAATTGCTCTTGCGTCAGGCTGCTGTGGGACAGCCTGGCTCCTTTTGAAGTACAAACAAAGAGGAAGATATTTGACCTCAGGGTGCAGTTTGCTGCTCTCTGTGTCTCTCTCTCTCTCTCTCTCTCTCTCTGTCTCTCTCTCTGCAGCATGACTGTCTGTGAACAGCATGCTCTTGATCTGGCCAATATGGATTGGCTCAATTTTGCATGCTGTAGGCTTACACAGCACAGATGGGACTGGCTGCAGATTGTAGAAGAACTCACAAACTATAAAAGGGTTCCATTCAACTCATTTTCGTTTATTATTACCGAATCTTATAGTTGAGTGTTTAAAGTTGTGGATGCTGAGCTATCAGTATCATGGTATATAGATGTTTCACTGTCACTGTTCCTGGGAACAGGGAGACAGATGAAAGAACAGTTTTTCTTCTTTCTAGAGAAATCCTTAACGAGGTGTGATCAAGACATTTTAAAATACTAAAAGACTGTGTTAAGACTTTAGTCTGGGGATAAGTAGAAGAGGCTGCCTATCCATCTATATTTCATACATGTAAATACGCTGATGTAGGTCAGTGCGATCTGCTGTTCATCTTATCATTTCAGCCATAGTATTGAGTGATGCTATAAAGAAAATGCTTGCAGATGCATTTAAGTGCCAACACAGAACTGAAATGTGTGAACCTTGCACACAGATCATTGAGCCAGTGTCCATGTGACCTAGCTTGGCTTAGTTTTACAGCAGAATTTACAAGCATTTGAAGTTATGGAAGATATCTGTGAAAAAAAAGTGCTTCCTGCTTCTGATGTTAATAGTTTAGACTTTAAACATTTTCCAAGTATTAAAATTTAGGATCTGTAAATGAAACCATTTCAGTGCTATGCAATGACAGGTCAGCAATAGCTACAGTTTATACAGGGCCAGGTCCACAACTTTACAGTCAATTTCACAATGATCCTAATGGTACACATGGGGTGTCATTCTGAAGGTAATTATCTGTACTTTAAGAAAATATGGCTTCTTTATTGTTTGACTCATACACAACATGAATGCAACTGTTTGACAATTGCCACGTATCCAGAGATATATTGTAGTTATTTTCTCATTGTGTTTTTGAACAGCATTGTGATTTTACTGAAAGGTAAGCTCTTGTAAGTAATTCTGTTAACCTTATATTTATTTATTCCGTTATATTTTAACATTTGTACTGAGCAATTTCAGGTGTGGGCGTTCAACACCAGTACATGTAGGTCCGACACCATGCAAGCAGAGTTACAATCAAGGTGGAAGATTGCTTCTGTTGTAGTGTATTAATAAGGGTCTGATATATAAGTACGCATAGCAAAGAATTGTACACAAGTCCTCAAACCTCAACTATTTTGGTGCCATCCGAGTGTGGATGAAAGTTAGTTTGCCTGAGTAACACTGCTGTATTTTATGAGCATTTCTCCTTTATCAAGAAAGGAGGACAGCTGACTTCTATCTAAATTCCAGTCCTTATTGGTACAAACTGCCCATAGGTCAGCTGAAGGTTATTTATGGATCCCTTATTGAAAGTGTTTTGCATGTCCACAGACATTTTGTACACATGCAGTCTCATCCACATTACTGTTGAGGTGCATCATACAACAAGGAGAGCCTGGGGGGCGTCACAGGTTGGGTTCATTTGATTGGTTACAAACATTCCCAGTACATTCTAGTTTAAATGTTTGTAAAGAAATTAAACTGAGTCTAACATCCATACATCCTGCCTTATTGTCTGAACTTTACCCAGCTTCCATTTATACTTATAAAATCTGCTTCTTGCCAGGAGTGATGAAACAACACAATCACTGTTTACTTTTTACAAGAGAATAAATGTTCCTCATGTTACACCATATGGTTGTCTTCTGTCAGTGTGGCATTCAGGGACCCGTTAGAGATCTGGGGAGGTTGGGGGAGTTGAAAAAAAAAAAACAAATGTGTTTCCTTCTGGTTGCCATGCTTCAGATCGTTAGTCACACAGTGCCTCTAATGGTAAGGAATATTACATTTGTCTACTGTCCACCCAAAACAATAAATCTCTCTGAAATTAAAGAAGCCAGCTAATGCAGAATTGTTGAGCGCTTTGATAAATTATTTTTAACCAAGTCATAAAATCAATAATTTTTAAAAGGCTGTCAAATGCACTTTATTGTATGTGTGTGTGCGTGAAATTTGTCTCTGAGAAGGGAAATAGAAGGAAAAGAGGTTAACACATAAAAGGAAGTGGGTTAAATAAAAAAATATTGAAATGCAAAGGCAATCCATTTGTTTTATTATCCTTAATTAATGGCCCCCTGGTCATCTTTTTAGAGTGGGGGTGAAGCATTGTCCTAAACGTGTTGCCGGTGGTGTTTGGAGAAAGTGTTGGGCTAGCAGGTTTGAGTAGCTTAGCCTTAAAGGGCACATAAGAACCTTTTTTATTTTATTGTGTTATATGTTCCCATGTGTTGCTACAGCTGTTTACGTAAGGTGTGTGTTATAATTTTCTTTATTTTTTTACATTTTGACCACTTTTTTAAACTTTTAATTTGTATTCCCTGTCTCAAGATGGCTTCACATGTAACTGCATGGACCTCTCAGAACTACATTTCTCATCATCCTCCTGCTCATTGGTAAATCCATCTCAGTTACATATGTGAGCAGGATGATGATGGGAAAAAATTAAAACAACACCTTATGCAAACAGTTGTAGCAACACATAGGAACATGTAACACAATAAAATAAAAAAGTCCTTATGTAGTCTTTAAGGGAACGAAATTGCTGGGCTGCAGTGTGGAAGGTGATGGGTTTGAGTAGCTCAGTGGTTAGAGGAATAAAATAAGTAATGGACTGAAGTGTATAATGGGTTTTAGCAGCTCAGTCTTAAGAGAAAGAAAGCGCTAGGCTGCTGCGTGGAAGGAAGTGATTCATGCCTGCTGTGTAGAAGGTAGTGATTCATGCCTGCCGATTGCCTGCTGTGTGTTTCAGTAAAGCAGACACATCCACCAATGACAGGCAGTGAGATTCACATCTAGCCCCCACACTCTTGATCTGTGCTGGTCTGGAAACAGCCACTTGATGTGTGGATGTAAAGCAAACCTTTTATCCTGTGGTCAGGCCGTGGGCTGCCATTCCTCATGCCTGATTCATTGGCACAGCGCTGAGTGTGCCAAGCAGTCAAGAAGCCATTTTGAGGGAGTGATGCAGCAAGCGCTCTCATTCTCGCTCGGAGCAAATTAAATGATTAGCGTGCTGAAAAAGGCGGCGTAAATCTAGCCCTGAGAAGTCAGATTTTGGAGAGGAAATTGATTTGGTGAGGGGTATAAGCAGTGCTATTTCAGTGTATAGTGACTCAAACAAAATAACCACCCTGCTGGGTTGTGCCTGATTTAGTGCCAATGCAGAATGACAGGGTATTTCACCAACCCATGAAGAGAGATAATATCTTATAAGAAAGATCTTAATTTTTTTTTTTTTTTTATGGCAAAATGTACAGTACCATTCCCTTTTACCTGTGACTTATGATGGCTGCCATATTGAGGTCAAGTTTTTAATATTTGGTACTCTGCTGTATTCTATGATTTCCCATTTATTTTTGTTTCCGGATGATAAAGACCTACAAGACTTCTTGCTTGGTACACAACTGCATTTTGTGATTGTCTGGGTTTAATTGTGGGTATTGTAGAAGAAATAAACCCTGCATGCTAAATGTATTGGTGCCCTTGACATTAACCTCATATGGCTACATGAGGTCATGTAACATTACATTTCTTTGCAGTACAGTTTTGAGTTATTGTCTTAGTATTTGGTACACCTCTGCATTCCATGATTTTCCCATTAACATTCCTGATGTTGTCTTGTAAGAATTAACTGTTTCATTTCCAAATCATTTTTGCCTATGGATGGTTTGACACATCAGCTCTACCGTCGGTACACAGCTGTATTGAGTGATTCTCTCAAATAAGTTCCATTCTAATGTCCAGTGAAAGTTAACGATAGGTAAGATTAAATAGGAAAAAGGGTCAGCCCTGTAAAGATGTAATGTAAAAGTTCCTTTGTACTACTTTTTTACATGTGAAATGTTTTTGCACAGATTTTGTTAACCTTGGGTACTCGACTGGATTAAAACAAGAGTTTGTTGACATTAAATATGACAACTAGTACTAGAATTGTTCAAACGTTATGTCGGCCAGGGTGTCCTCGGCTCACCATGCACCCCTGTAGTCTTGCCGGGCACCTGCGAGCTTGCCTGTAAGCTGCCCAGAGCTGTGTTGTCCTCTGACACTGTAGCTCTGAGGTGGCTGCATGGTGGGCCTGCAGTGTGAAAAGAAGCGGACAGCACGCGCTTCGGAGGACAGCATGTGTTCGTCTTCACCGCTCTCGAGTCAGCGTGGGGATGGTAGCGGTGAGCTGAGCCTAAAAATAACTGGCTATTCCAAATTGGGAGAAAAAATGATCAAAACAATTGCTGACCACTAAATAAAAATAAATAAATAAATAAAATCGCATCAACATAAAATATTTGATATATAATTTGAATACTGGTAATCCTAAACTGCAAGGACAGTGCGAGAAACTGAAGCTTTGGTAGAAACTTTGGTCAGACACCAAAATCTTGCCGAACTCGACAAAACTCACAAAATAGTAAAACATTCAACCTTTTCTCAAATTACTTTGTTTAATGCCGACATTAGGAGAACCGTGCAGAATTGTGTAAACTGCATTATCCTACTGTAGGCATTCAAGAAATGTATTCATTAAATTAGCGAAGTGCTCCACAGTGCTTTCTTCTACAGTAATATGTAAGAATCTAAAACATGCTATATTAAAAACTGGAGAAGTACATCAATAGCTGCCAACTTTCAATATGCCTTGCAGGACATTGTAAACATCCGTTTCACACATCATATAAACGAGCCGAGTGCACTTGCAAACTGCATTGTAAACACAAACAGACTCGGTTCTGAAAAAAGCCAAAAGGTGGAAGAAAAAATAACTTTAGCTTGCCTGCATATTCTTTCATGATGGTTTTTAATTTCCGTATGTTTTATAATATGTACTGTACTCAAAGAGAGCCCACGTCTCAAATAAAAAGTGGCGAAGCGAAGCCTTTCAATGTGCTGTTGTAGTTGTTTCAGCCATTTAACACGCACACATTGGCATGCTTGTCAGAAAATGAAAATACTGTATTCAAGATTTGAAAATGTATGTGTATAAATGATACTCGCTTTTTTTACAAGCAAACTCGCAACCATGCTGTTGGCAACGCAAAAGGTTGACAGATTTCTACAAATTTCTAAAGTAAACACTATTCAAACAATAATCATAATACAAAATAATCGTTCTCAGATCGTTGCCGCTTGTCGCCTCTCCCGGGTCAGCACCAATCTTACTGCTGATCCGAACGAGCCCTTCAAAGATTGTGAATGGCATTTCTGACCGGAACACACTGTATCCCTGTGACAGAAATACAATGAGTTCTGGTTGTAAATCTCCCTCTTGACCTGTGAGGGCGCTAAATAGCGAAAGGAAAAGTATCTGGACAGGCTAGCCGGACAGGCTAGCCTGACAGTTCATTTCCGAGGTCGGGAAATCGGTCAGCCTGGATGGAAGCAAGACTCTGTTGCAGGAACCTGTTGACCCGGAATGTAAACGAGGTAGCAGCTGCAAGGTATAGACGCAGCTGGAAACGTTTACCATGGGATTATGTGGGGTAGCATAAAAGAGGCCAGAGAAACGCTAATCTTTTCCTTCGCTTGGGTTGTATAGGTAAACCTGGAAGGACTGAGAGCTGCAGTAGAAACTGTCGGAATATTTGTGAGTGTTTGTTTGGAGTGTTAGTAATTGTCTTGTTTATTGTATCACTAGACAGCTAAACATGTTCCGGAGCTGTCGCTTTTGGACAAGCACAAGCAGGAACTGCACTGCACAAACTGTCACTAAATAACCTGTTATCACCCACCACGAGCACTACTACACGCACCCGAGACTGGTGACCGTGTTTTAGTATTGTGGGGCGGATAATGTTTTATTGTTTGGGACTGTAAACCTGTTGGTTTGGCTCCGTGCATTACACATTGTTGTGTATTGCCGGAGCGTTTTTCTTTTGTTGGTTATCAGACCCGGATTATAATTAAAACCCCTGTTCCCCTACTGGATTACAATTTTTTGTGATTTCTTCTGCACTGCATCACCTCTACACCTGTTCACAATCACTGGCGAAATTGCCACAATCCCAAATCAAAACGTTGGACAATTCGATCCCGTTGTCCAGCTTCCACGTGGCGTACCTGGGTATCCGTTGGTGCTTTTTTTCTCTTGCTTCAGTCACAGCAGCAGACAAACACCTGCTATCTCGTGAACTATTACTGTGAGACTGGATATGAGGGTAACTAAATGTTGAATTCCCAACAAAAAGCTGCTGTTTTATCTGCAAGTCTGGGTAACTGACATTTGTTTGTTTCACTGTCATCATGAAGCTAGATTTTCTTTCATCAACTCCACTCTATGTATATATTTTTTATATATTTTATTTCTTTATCATTCTTGATTTAAATACTTCACTTTTGGCTTATTGGTGCAGTTGGTAGCTTAGTTGAGGTTGAGGTAACGAGTATTACCAGCAGCACTTCAGTACAGTCTCAGATTCTGGCTGTACAACAAATACGATGTGCGGCGGGAAAGTTCAGACGAGTTCAATTACGCTGTTATGGGGGGTGGGGGTGTTTTTAAAAATTTGGTTTATAAATTAGTTTTTTTTTTTCAGCTTTTTGGCACACTAACCCATTTCCCTGCATTTATAAAACAGAAGCCATGTGGACTATACTATATACATTATACAGTTAAAAAATGTTACCGGCCCAGTTGAGCCTGTGGTGCTTCATAACTACCAGCCAAACTGTGCTCTCTACCGGCTCTGGGCCGCTGGATCATGGTTAATGTCGAACCCGGGATTTTACATGGGCTTTTTTCAGAAATGGCTTCCTTCTTGCCACTCTTCCATACAGGCCAGATTTGTGGAGTACCTCAGCTATTGTTGACACTTGGACAGTTTCTCCCATCTTAGCTGTAGGTCTTTCAGAGTTGTCATTGGCCTCTTGGTGGCTTCTCTGACCAATGCCCTTCTTACCCAGCTGCTCAGTTTGGGAGGACGGCCTGTTCTAAGTAGATTCCTGACTGTGCGCCAAGGGATATTCAGTGCCTTTGAAAACTTTTTATACCCCTCCCATAATCTGTCCCTTTCCACAACTTTACCCTGGAGTTGTTTTGAAAGCTCCTTGGTCTTCATGGTAGTATCTTTGTTTTGAATGCACTACCCAACTGTGGGACCTTTCAGAGACAGGTGTATTTAATCTGAAATCATGTGAACCACTTTTATTGCACACAGATGGACTCCATTTAACTTATTGTGTGAATTCTGAAGGCAACTGGTTGCACCTGAGCTTATTTAGGAGTGTCATAGCAAAGGGGGTGAATACTTATCTAATGAAGACTTTTCTGATTTTTATTTAATTGATTTGTTTTTTCACCCCCCCCCCACACACACACACACACACACACACAATGTTTTTCACACATTTAAAGTGTTCAGTAAGTTGTGTAAATCAAAGAAAAAATAAAATCTCATTTAAGTGCATCGATTTCTTATTGTAACGCAACAAACTGTGAAAACGTCCAAGGGGGGTGAATACTTCCTATAGGCACTGTACATACAGTGGCTCTCAAAAGTATCCCCCCCCCCCCCCCTTGGACTTTTCCACATTTTATTATGTTACAACATGGAATCAAAATGGATTTAATTAGGAGTTTTTGCCACTGATCAACACAAAGTCCATAATGTCAAAGTGAAAAATAAAATCTACAAATTGTTCTAAATTAATTACAAATACAAAACAGAAAATAATTGATTGCAGAAGTATTCAACCCCTTGAGTCAATATTTGGTAGAGGCACCTTTGGCAGCAATTACAGCCATGAGTCTATTTGGATAAGTCTCTACCAGCTTTGCACATCCGGACACTACAATTTTTGCCTATTCTTCTTTGCAAAATTGCTCAAGCTCTGTCAAGTTGGATGGGGACCTTTGGTGAACAGCAATTTTCAACTCTTTCCACATATTCTCAGTTGGACTGAGGTCCAGGTTTTGACTGGGTCACTCCAGGACATTGACTGTTTTGTTTTTAAGCCACTCCTTTGTGGCTTTGGCTGTATGTTTGGGGTCATTGTCCTGCTGGAAGATGAATCTTCTCCCAAGTCCCAGATCTCTTGCAGACTTCAGCCGGTTTTCCTCCAGGATTTCTCTGTACTTTGCTGCATCCATTTTGCTCTCTATCTTTATGAGCTTTCCAGGCCCTGACGCAGAAGCATTCCCATAGCATGATTTTTTTTCAACAATGGCTTTCTTTTTGCCACTCTCCCATAAAGGCCAGTTTGCACAGTGTCTCCCAGCTCAGCCGTGGAAGTCTGTAACTCCTTTATAGCCATAGGCCTCTTGATGGCCTCCCTGACTGGTGCCCTTGCCCAGATACTCAGTTTTTGAGGACAGCCTGTTCTAGACAGATTCACAGTTGTGCCATATTCTCTCCATTTCTTAATAATGGACCTTACTGTGCTCCGGGGGATATTCAGTGCCTTGGAAATGTTCTTATATCCGACCCCCGATTGGTGCTTTTGAAGAACCTTATTCCAGATTTGCTTTGAATGTTCCTTCATCTTCATGGTGTAGTTTTTGTTAGGAAATGTACTAACCAACTGTGGGACCTCCCAGAGACAGGTGCGTTTAACCTGAAATCATGTGAAACACCTTAATTGCACACAGGTGGACTCCATTCAACTAATTATGTGACTTCCAAAGACAATTGGTTGCACCAGAGCTTATTTTGGTGTGTCATAGCAAAGGGGGTGAATACTTATGTAGTCAATTATTTTCTGTTTTATATTTGTAATTAATTTAGAACAATTTGTAGATTTTATTTTTCACTTTGACTATATGGACTTTTTTTGTGTTGATCAGTGGCAAAAACTCCTAATTAAATCCATTTTGATTCCATGTTGTAACACAATAAAATGTGGAAAAGTCAAAGGAGGGTGAATACTTTTGAGAGCCAGTGTAAATATACTTGGTACAGTGTGGATTCAGACCCAGGTATTATTATTATTTATTATTTATTATTATTATTATTATTATTATTATTATTATTATTATTATTATTATTATTATTATTTTTTCTTCTTTAAAAAAAGTAATGGAGCCAACGCTTTAAGTAAAATTTGTTTCCAGTAGGAGTAGCATATAAAATAAATATTTGACAGTCAGCCTCAGAAACTGGTAGCTGACTAATTGCACATCGTGTGATCACAAAGTCATTGTGAGGTGTGCGGTTTCAGATGAACGGAAGTGCAGTTGTGATTGTAATCTGTTAATATAAATGGCACTATAGAACATTAGAACACAATAAATGGTTTAAAAACAAATTCCAAGCAGATTTAAAATGTGGCGCACAAACAGCAAAGTGTCATGAAACGGAATTTAGCAGACGTGATTTATTAAGAATGTGTCGCTTTCAAAATAATAATCGTTCTTCTCCAGTGATTTGTAGTGTGAAACACACTGAAGCAGGCATAAGCCAAAGTGTTTGTCTGCTTGAATGTCTTTCTTTGTAGTATTCATTTACAGTGTGTGTTGATTTATTGAGAGAGGAGTTTGAACACAACGTAGTACACATAGTAGTGCATGAGCCAGTGATTCTGATTCCTGCTCCTCGGGTCTATCCCTCCTGACAGTCGGTCTGTCTGTGTGTCCTTCATGCCTGTACACACTGCATTGTTTACTGTGCGTCAGGATCTCAGCGATTCACTCACGTGAAGCCTGAGGCACATCTCCTGTTTTTACAGCTGTTGATTTCAGCTGCTCCTTTCTAGTTGGAAACATTCATTCATTCATTCATCTGAGGACTCCCTTCCAAGAGCTTTTGTGAAAATTCACAATAAAAAGATACTTTCTGCCAGTTTTATTTATTTATTTATTTTATTTTATGTGTGTGTGTGTTTTTAATGCTCTGGGAGGGAGAGGGGACTCGTTTCCCAGGGGGACTGTGCATTCTTGATTCCTGTCCTCTGCCTGACTGCTGTTTACTTATCGCCTGTCTCCTGCTGTCTGCTGCTTTTATTCCACCTGCGCTTGGAGAAATGTTTTATTAACACTGCGCAAATAGCTTTTTGTTCCTGCCATCTGCATCTGAATGAGGGAATGTGTAGGAAAGAGGAGCCATACTTTATCAACTTTTAAAGCTGCTGTGTCCTAAGTCCTATTCAGTTTTATACAGTCAGAGCCATGCTTTTATTTATTATTTACAATTCCCTTTTTATTGTATGGTGCTTCTGTTTTATTGCTCCCATATTAAATCTATCTGACTTTTTAGCTTCAGAATCCAAAGTATTGGGATTTAACAGCCTTCCTCATACCGTTCAAAATCACGTGACTGTGTGACCTTTCAACTCTGTCAGACAGCATTCAACTATCCCAGTGTCACAGGATCTAAGGGAATAGTTTCAAACTACTGCATTTCTCAGGCAAGTATTAATGTTGATTTGAAGTCAGCAACCAAACTACTGTTTACAAAGATGTCACCATTTCAAACAGTAAAGCCCTTTTGCGCTTTGCCTTGATTTAAGCACAGCTGGATATGCGTTGCTTGTTTGCGGTTCTTAAAGTTTGCTGCTTGTGAATTTCTCGGGAGCGGTGACGGACAATGTCACAAGCTACAGTCAGGCACCATGAGAGCATTTCTTCACAGCCATTGTGAGAGTGAATTGGTGATGGGGCTGTGGGGTTGCAGTATTTATTACAGTAAAGAGTTTCAGACAGATTGAGAGATGATGCCTTCTTTGCCATTCCCTTAATGGGTGCCCAGGCTGCTGCTGCTTTAGCCCTGTTGAGTCCCAGAGCAGCAGCTGATTGCGGATGCCTCCCTCCCCAGCACATTTCCACTGATCTGATCAGCCTTAGCAGTGAGCCTTGCTTTGCTGACACAGTGGGTTCCACAGCAGGGTGGCTGGGGAGCAGTGAGACGGGCAATCTTCACTAACGGTCTCTGATTTTAGCCCTGTGTCCTTGCCCTGTCAGCACCAAACTCTACCCTTAACCATATCTCTTACTGAAGTGCACCATCAGAATTCATCAACTCTAAAGGAGTGAATCAGTACATAGAAAAGTTTGGGCACAAGATGAGGCTAGACTAGTCTCGTCCTTTCTTGGCACACTGCTCGCCTCCACTATGGGGATCGAATTTAATGAGACAATGTATCTTTTTTTTTTTTTTTTTTTTTTTTTATAAAAGATACCGCAAGCTTTTATGACCCCTACATTCAATTCTAAACTTACTTTTGCTTAGTTTTTTACTACTCTCTGTGCTAAATTTGAACTTTGGTTAACTTAATCTATACTGTTTTAAGATTTTATAAATCTCAAGACAGAGGTGACTTCATTCTTCTAACCTGTCCTCATAGCCTGGTTTTCAGTACCTTCTCAAGTTCAGTGATAGTGATGTATATATATCTATAATATATATATATATATATATATATATATATATATATATATATATACACACACACACACAGTACCAGTCAAAAGTTTGAGTACACCTGCTTGAAAACAGGTTTTTCATGATTATCTATGCTTTTAACTGTATAAACTTGTCTATAAACAGTTAATATTTCATTATATGATACATGTACTTATATAAGCTAATAATCATGAGTGAATTGCATTAAAAAATTTAATTTTTAAATGAAAATGTAAATCTTGTCAATTTCAATGAAATGGTCACCCAAAGCAAGGGGATTTCAGTCTGAAGCCCAAGTCAGTTAAGTCTGAAATGTGTATAACACGGTGTTAGAACACTGGCCTAAGTATAAAAGTGTCTTTGTTAGATGTTCTCTGTGTTAACTAGCATGTTACCTAATTAACCTTTTGTCACCAATTATTGCTAACAGGTGAGGGTCCATGATTACTATAAATATAGGTAGCATAGGCACAAGTTTGTCATTCCTGAGTGTAAGGGAGCAGAAAATGGCAGAATACACTCAGTTAAGAAAAGAAAAAAAGACAGTCTGTAATTACTTTAAGAAATGAAGGTCAATCTTTAAGAAAAATCACAAGAATTTTGCAAGTGTCTGTAACTGCTGTGGCCAAGACCATCAAACGATTTGAAGAAACTGGAACTCATGAGGACCGAACAAGATCAGGCAGGCCAAGGGTGACCTCAGAATCAGAGAACAAGTTCATTCGAGTCACAAGTCTGCGAAACTGGCGATTAAGTACAGATGTTTCGACATCAGCTGTTCAGAGGAGATTGCATGAAGCTGGCCTAACTGGAAGAATTGCTGCAAAGAAACCATTGTACAGAGTGCAGAATAAGAGGAAGATTCTTGCCTGGGCCAAAAAACACAGAAACTGGACGTTTGAGGAGTGGAAGTCGGTCTTATGGACCGATGAGTCAACATTTGAAATATTTGGGTCCAACCGCTGAGTATTTGTAAGACGCAGAGAGGGTGAGCGCATGAGTTCTGCATGTGTAGTTCCCACTGTCAAGCATGGAAGAGGCAATGTCATGGTCTGGGGTTGCTTTGCTGGTGACAGAGTTGGTGATCTTTACCAAGTCCATGGCACGCTCAGCCAGCATGGCTATCATAGCATACTTCAGAGGCATGCCATTCCATCAGGATTACGGCTAGTTGGGCAGTCCTTCATTCTTCAGCAAGATAATGACCCGAAACACACCTCAAAGTTGTGCAAGAACTATCTGGCGAAGAAGGAAAGTGAAGGACAACTCAATCTAATGACCTGGCCTGCCCAGTCTCCAGACCTCAATCCCATAGAACTTGTGTGGGACAAACTGGACAGAATAGTCAAAGCAAAGCTACCCACAAGTGCCCTACATCTCTGGGAATTGCTGCAGAAGAGCTGGGAAGACATGACGGGTGAATTCGAGATTGAGACAATTTTCAATTTTCTTGAACATTTCTTTGATACTCCTTATGTTTTGTTTCATATATTGTAACATGTGTTTTCATTTTCAAGTATTTGCAGAATTGTATATGACGTAAAACATAAACCTAGTTTCCAGCAAGTGTACTCAAACTTATGACTGATACTGTGTGTGTGTGTGTGTGTGTGTGTGTGTATATATATATATATATATATATATATATATATATATAATATATATATATATAGATATATATATATATATATAAAAACTGATTTTTAAATCTTCAAAGCATTGGCATATAAGTGATTTACAGCAAAGCTTTCCGATCCCTGTTTTTACCTTTTATTAGCAACATTACCACTGGTGCTCTTTAGATACTTTTATTCAGGATATGCAGACAAATACAAAACTAGGGATTTTTAAGTGCTGTCTTAAGTTCCTGGTAACCACTTCCTGTGCTGCATATCCATTTCACTCCAAAGGTCTCGCTGCAATAGGCGCTGTGACCTACAGCATATACAGTGAAATCCTTTTTATTTTTTTTAAAACTGTACTTTGAATCTGGATATATTTTTATTATTTCTTTTTAAACCAGAGAAAACAAAATTTAAAAATAGAAAATAGTCTCATGCTGATTTTTTGTTTTTATATAAAATAAAGGCTGTCTATGTAACTTCACAGTTTACAGAATAATGTTACTTGGATTTAAATCTCCTCTCTGTATTTGTGATTCAAACACAGCAGTGATATTTTAGTCTGTATTGATTTTATTCTAATTATGGTAATTATTTTATTTGTATGAATGCATTGATGTTTATAAATTGCCATTTCTTCCAGCTGCATCTCAAAAAGCTATTTCCTAATGGCTAATTCAATTGTATAAATAACTAAATTGAATTACTTGCCCAGCATTCATTCTATCTTACTTACTCTGCACACTTACTTTACTGGAGAGTTCAGTGTTGAAGTATGAACTAAAGAAATATAACCTAAGGTGGCTGATTCAATGATTTATATAAGCGTACACTATGTGGTCTTCTGTTATGAGTTGTATTTCCTATACAGCAGTAGCATTGTGCAGTTTTGAGTGGAGTTTAACACCTGTATGCAGTTTTGCATTGAGTTAATACAGTAGACTGGAGAATCTGAACCTTAACAGTCCCAAACCTGTATTCTGAAGCTTTTTACCATAATGAAATGCACTTGGAGTAAATGGAAGCTGATTAAAAATGTATAACAGAAGATAGGAAGCACTCTTTTACAGTTATAAATGCTTGGAATAGCGTACCAGCTAAAGCATTTAAAACACTGGGAACATTACAATTAGATTCAGTCCTATTAAATTAGATACCCTTTCATAGAGGCAAGTGCTTAAAATGTGACTGGTCACTCTTCTCATTGCAAAATGTATGTTCTTCTATTCATATGCCAGTAACAGCTGGAGAAACAAAGTTTCGGCATCATAGTGTCATGGCAAGTTTACAAAACATTTCCAGCTGTGACAATGGATTATTGTTGATTTTTTTAATTCCACATAATTGTCAAAAACTTGACACAGAAATTAGAGGAAAGTACAGCTTGTGATCAGTAACTTAGAACAAATCACTAATCAGTGGTTCAGCTGGTTCCGATTAGCAAGTCTACTGTACTTAAGTATTTTATACAGGGTGTACATTGGTCTACAATATCATACAGTAGTGTTCACATTTATTAGAGCACCCCAATGCTTCTGTTTGGTTTTGTTGTGCATATGAAATCCAACCACTAACTGAGAATCTTGGAAAATGATCAAAATAGGCAAATTATTGATTGTCTTATTTAATTGACACTTAAGGTGTTCTAATAAATTTGCACACTGTATATAATGCAGGTAAGGGTGTTCTCTTTTAAATCAGACAGCCACTCCCTCCCTGATTATCTGCACATCAATCTGAATTCATTCCTCTTGCTTAGACAGTTCACACCTGAAAACCATTAATCGCAATTCTACCCATGGTGCATGATTTATGGGACATCCTGCACCCGTGATTACTGCGTATAGCATTGAGGATCCAGGAATGTTGATAATCTGGAGTTTGGAGTTAATCCTGCATTGATTTTTAAACATACCTTTTTATCAGACCCAATGTTCTGTCACACAGTGTACACAAGCTCCAAGGATGCAATGCATGTCTGTGATTAATCCCCCGCCTCTCTCTCCACCTCTCTAGCTTTGGGAAATCTCCTCAGGGGAGATCCTGCTCTCTGTCCTCTTTGATGTGGGGATCATGTCCGTCACCTTCGACCCCTGCGAGTACTCTATGTTCTGTGGTGGCAGTGACGGCAACATCTTCCAGGTCACTCTGTGTGGAACGGTAAGGAGATCAGCCAACTAAGGACACTTTGATACAGAGCAGGGATGCCTACTTGAGGCTCGCTCAGTCCACTCTCAACCAGGAACATCTTCCAATACTTAACTGAACAACTAGGTTAATTTAAACAATGTAATGCAACACTCTGCACGTACTTCAACAAGGAAGGACCACGTTGGAGCAAAGTCCTGGGCCACTGCTTTAGAGTGACTATGGGCTGTGCACCTCTGACACATGGCACTATTTCATCTGGCAGGAATGCATTTAGAAAAAGAAGTTCACTAGAAAAGGGGACCTTTCAGAGAGTGACTTCATATTTGCAGGGTTGTATAAACCCAACATGTTAAATGCTATGCTGTCCAAGACATTGAGCTCTGACCTAATATGGCTACCATATTGAAGACTTCACTCTTGAACTGTTGTCATAGGGTTTGGTGCAAGCTGTATTCTTTGATTTTCTTACTGGTTGCGTCCAGTCAAAATGAACCCTTTAACTCCCACATTGCTTTAGCCTCTGACCTTATCAATGATAAAGACCATAGACAAACCAGGAGATAATTTTAATTAGTAGGAGCATTTCTGGGCTGATCTCATGGACCCACAGCACTAGCATGACCTCGACAAGCACTCTGCAGGGTCACCTTGTCCCTGGTGATGCTGAAGAGCATTAGCTTGCAGTGCCTGTTGATTTATTGATCAGCGTCACAGACTTGTGCGTGTGTCTTCATCTCAGTTCTGACACCTTCAGGACAACAAGCCTTAGGCTTAACCTTTTTAAAAAAAAAAAGATTCTCAAACTTTTTTCCTTCCACGGTAGGTTTTATGTGTTTATCAGTTAAAACCTTAACCCAGAAACCCTCATTTATAATGTTTGTATACAAGGCAGTTTTGTCTTTAAAGGGATGTCCTTGGATCAGCTATTTAGTAGTCAAAATATCTTCTGCGACTGAAAACCTACTGCAACTTTTATACTAGAGTGCAGGAAATACATAAATCGGATACCTGCTGAAACCCGAGATACTAATCCTATTGGAGCTTTGAAGAGCTAGAAAAACCCTCCACTAATTCTGCCTTGGCTTTAGGCTGTCTGCTTTGTATTAAAGTTTCTTCATTTCTGTTGCTTTTTCAGAATCTCCAGCGAGACAAGAGCTTTCAGACCGACCAGGAGGGGAGTCAAGTGTTTAAGGGACACAGGTATCAATTGTCATTCCAGTTTGACTTCACTTACATTGTTTTTATATTTATTTTGATCAGTTTTATACCTGTCTTATTTTAAGTCCAGTTGGCATGTCACCTCTGCGCTGCAGCCCATTTACCAACAGTAACCCTAACCCTAATCAACCCCAACCCTAACCCTTACACTAATGAACCCTTACCTTAATCAACCACAAACCTAACCCTAACCCTTATCCTACAACCCTAACCTTAATCAACTCCAAACCTAACCGTAACCTTAATCAAACCCAACCCTAACCCTTACCTTAATCAACCCCAACCCTAACCCTTACCTTAATCAACCTTAACCTTAATCAACGCCAAACCTAACCCTTACCCTAATCAACCCCAACCCCAACCCTAACCCTTACTTTAATCATCCTTAACCCCAACCCTAGCCCCAACCCTGCGACCCCCTCTCTTCACCTGCTGAAACGAAGCAACGGATCTTCCAAGCTGCTGAACCCTGGGACTGCTTTTTCAGAATTTGTAATCTGGAGAACAGTGATCTGGATTTTGTAATCAAAATTATTTGTAATCTGGATAAATGTAATCCAGCCGTGACATTTTCTGAAACGATCCAGATAAAAGTAATCTCAATCACAAAATATAGGATCACTGTTAACCAGATTAAAAGTTTTGAAAAACCGACCCTTGGAGATGAGGGTCCAATCCGGAAGTATCTGTCTGGACTAGTCTGGTATCTGACCAGTAGTGCTTGCTTGGCCAAAAGTTACATCACCTACACTGGAAAAACAAAACAAAACAAACTAAAAAAAAACCTATATGAACATAATTTAGGTATTTTATTTAACATCATGTAATCAAAGAAACTACAAAATGGTATTGCAAAAGTCTTCTGGTAGCCATAATAGTTACTATAGATTATAGATTTCAAAATGTCACATTTTTCAGTTTTCCGTTAAGTATATGGAAAACTACAAAGTGTTATTTAATTCAATATGTTAATGAAACATTATTCAGCAGGTTTCATTCAACTTGAAGCTAAATGAGTTCATTCTATATGGTGATGCAAAACTTTCAACCATAGCTGGAGATCTCCAGCCAGGTTACCATAGTTACAGGTGCATCAGAAGTATTACTTGATTTATTATTTTATAGCCCATTTTCGTGGAAACCAACATACTGTAGAGAATAATTTCAACCCTGGATAAGTTTCATCAATCGAGGGGTCCTCGAGTAGCTCGCCTGGTAAATAAAAGCTTGTCTGGGTGCCGTGCAGATGAGTTGTAGTCAGAGGAGCGCAGGTTTGCATCCCGACTGTGTGAAGTTGCTAATCTTGACTGGGAATTCCACAGGGAGAATGCAGGGTTTCTTTTCATCACGCTGCAGCGCACTCTGCTGGCTGTGCGCCCCATTGAGCTCAAAGCTGACACTGCAGGGGTGCTCGTTTACCAACAAGCTCCTGGGTGTAAGAGATAATTGGCTTGGCAGTGGGATGAGAGGACTCCCCCCTGGCCTTCAGTTTACCTGAGGTGCTGTGCGGAGTTGCTGCGATGAGAAAACATTATTGGACGCTGGGAGAAAAATAAACAAATACATTTTAAAAATCAAGACTTCAAGACAGTAACAGAGGACCCTGCTGTAGAGTCCTCTTGGCTGTGTGTGTGTGTGTGTGTGTGTGTGTGTGTGTGTGTGTAACCTTTCTCACCTTGGTTGTGTCCTTCCAGGAACCTAGTGACATGTCTGTCTGTGTCCATGGACGGCACGCTGCTACTGTCGGGCTCCCATGACGAGACTGTAAGGCTGTGGGACATTCAGAGTAAACAGTGCGTGAGGACCGTCAACCACAAAGGTAACCCAGCCTCACCATCTGCAGGGGATCAGCTTCCTAAATCATAAATTGGCAACAAGAAAAACACATTAAAGGGTAGATGGCTTAAAAAAATCAGAAGTGTACAGTACAGATCAAAGCAAGGTATGAAGTAGTATTGTTTACTTTAGAGACAGTACTGCATTTAATTCTGTTCCCCACTATGCAAAAGAGATATTATGGACTTGGAAAATATCCAGACTACTCCTGGATCTTAAAGGAATGATGGCAACTGAATCTTTTTGTCCTAGAATAAAGAAAGGTTAGAAGGGACTTGACTGAAGTCTTTAAAATCTTATAGTCTTTAAAATAGACTTGACAGAGTAACTCTAGCCAATACTTTTAACTCAGCACAGAAACCAGGTCCAGACACATCAGTGCTGTAAAATTGTCTAGTAAATCCAAATGTGGCTCGTATTCTAAGCCTTATGGAAACTCGGTTAGTGTACCCATTCACTCTTCCACAATTTGGAGACCAAATTGGTGAGTTAAGGAAAGAAGTTTCTAAGGAATGCTTTGATGTTTAGTAAATCTAACAAAGTTGTCTAACAGCAGTATTAGCGCTAATTCCACAGCAATTAAAGTCTTCTGACTGGGGCTTTATATGACATTAATTAATGACAGGATTTAATGAGCTTTCATGTTTTACATCCATATGTTTCTGAAAGAGTAAGTGTACACCACTGCCGAATCAGTAATCATAACTCTCATTCTACTTGCTGAAGTATCTAGGACACACATACATGAGTAAATACACAGGAGCGCAATCCCACTGGGAGCTGGCTTTGTTTTGTGTGGTTAAATGAGAAGCTAAGCAGAGCTCTCGGTCACAAGCTGTCCTGATAAAGCGCTGGGACAGCAGCGTCCACAAGGACCCTTTGCTCTTTGATGGGTTTATCTATTGGTAGCAGGCTTGTCTGCACACCAAGGTACCCAAGACCAGAGACAAGATAAACGGGCAGACGACAGCCCGGATCTCCTGCCATTGGGCCCTCCTTTACTCCTTGCTGAAACCCTACTGTCCCTGTAGGACTTCCAGAAAAACATGTTTATTTTCTTCTTCGTGTTTGGTCTTTGTGAATGTTGGCGAGGGGAAATGCACTTGGCGACAGTAGGCTCCGGGCAGACTGAAGGAGGTGAGATTGGAACTGGTGCTGTTTGCATTCAGAAGAACATAAAAGAAGTCTGAGAATGAGAAAAGGGTATTCGGCCCATCAAAGCTCTTCCCTTTTTAGGACACCATTCTCCCCAGCTGGGGGGAGGAAATCCAATTTAAAAGCACATAATCTAGGCTTTTTTTTATATATATATATATATATATATATATATATATATATATATATATATATATATATATATATATATATATTCCAGTGTTTTCACAAAATCCATTAGAATAATTGACCATCTGGTAGGCTATTCAATGCATTTATAAAACTGTAAAAAAAAAAAAAAAAAAAAAAAAAAAAAAAGGTGGGGGGCTTCCTACCTTATGTCCTAAACTTATTTTACCCAGCTTCCACTTATGCCCTCTTGTTCTCTCTGTGCTACATTTGAAGTAGTGTCTTGAGTTCACTTGATCTATACCATTCCTGTGAGAGGAGCTTGTGTGAGTTTGCAAATTTGCTGCCAAGTCTACAACTTCTGATATCTCAAACCTCTTCAGTAGCAGTTTCATATTTTTGTGTTTTGGGGAAGAAAAAAAAAATCAAACAGCACCCTTCAGTTTACTGAAGATGATGAAATCTCTTTGAGACATAGGCTTCATACTACAGAGCTGTATTCTGTGATTCTGTCGATCGAGTTTGATCGGATTGTACAAGAAGAATTAACTGCTTCGTGACTTGTCTTATGAAGCTCTCAGCAGTGGACTTTACAGGCTATGGCCAAAGGTTTTGCATCACCTAGAATTGTAAGATTGAGATATAATTAAAAAAAAAAAAACCAATATGATTAATTTAGATCTTTTATTTAACATCAGGTAATCACAGAAACTAGAAAATTATATTGCAAAGGTCTACCAGAAGTCATAGTAGTAGTACAGTACTTCATGTAAATGGAAATTTTTGTACATTTTTTGTTAAGTATTTGGAAACCTGCAAATTTCTAATTCAATATGCTAACGTAACATTATTCAGCAGGTTTCATGTGACCTTTATGAAGCAAAATTAGTTGATTCTTTAAGATGAATCAAAGCTTTTTGGCCATTGCTGCACACTGTATCTGCCACATTTTCCACAGCCTTTGTCAGTTCATATTTGAGGTGGGTAAGAAAAATTGTAAAAGAAAAAAAAAAAATTGCTGTTTAGCTTGTTAATATTTGTGTGTTGTATCATATTACCAGTACGTAATTTGTGGTGGAGCTTAGCTCCGGTACCTCTCAATTTGAGACTGTCCACGCTCCGGGACCTCTAAGCACAGCTCCGGCGCCTCCTTGTGACATGAAAAATTAAACATGAGTGTTTACAGTTTAAAAATTATTTTAAAGACGGTCACTGTTTTATCTTGTTGACTCTTACTTCCGCAAGTAAAAAGTAAGTTTCCGCAAAAAAATCCAGATTTTCTCACTACGATGTGTAAATATCTTAATAGCCCCGCCCATGTGCAATAGTCAACGCTCCCCCCGTTATCACTGCTCGCTTACCTTGTCTATTTGTAGGATGACCAGAAGTCCCAGTAAAATTGGGATCGTCCCGATATTAGGGGCTTTGTCCCGCGTCTCGATCGAGGTACTGTCGGGACACCATTTGTCCTGATTTTTAGAGTAAACTTTGAAAACCCAGGCATAAAATGTGAAATTTTTTTATTTTAGGTTTAGCGCGTGTTGTTTGAGTGCGTTGATTGCATTGCATCTATGCAGCTATCCAATCACGTTAACCTGCATTCATATGATGCGGTATGTGTTGTGTTTTTCTTGGTTCATGCGTCTGTGCGTCCGGTTTTATTGGCGAAGTGTCATGATGGCTGGTGTTGTTGACTAAAAAAGCCTGTCACTAAAAAACAAAAAGGACAGTGAAAAAATGGATTCAATCATTTGCCCATGGTCAAGTCATCCAATTAGGATTAGGATTAGGGTTATAATTAGGATTTTACAGACATTTTGTAGACCTGTTTAAACATCAAATACACCAAATATTTCAGAGCACTATAAAAGCCTAAAAATAGTGGTACTTGCTTTCAGAGTGCTGTCATTTGTTAAAAGGCAAGCATGCAACATCTCCCGACATTCCCTGTCTGGTGTGGATTTGCCCACACATTGAGACTGCACATCTGCATCCACTAAATTGGTTGGACGTGTAAAGCAAAGCTTTGCCTTTATACAGATGTGGACATTAATTAGAAACAGTCCCAAAACTCGGTTACCCAAAGGTATCTGACATTCTTTAATATATAATATAATATATATAATATAAGTCCATATATGCTGCACGTTCATTGTCATACAGCAGGTAGTTTGAACCGTGCTAGCTGTGCTTGATTGTACCTGTAGTGCTGATTTAAGTTGGGCACAACCGACACATGAATACTTTTTTTGTCTTCGTTGCCTTTCCAGTTTGTTTTCTGAAAGCTGTTGTTTGATTTCCGTTCGGTTCTGCAGCCTCTGTAGTAGCCTTTTGTTTAATGTGTGATTCTGAAGCTAAATAGTGATCAATTATATTTTCTTTGTCACATTATAAGATGTGCAATACAATTACCTCCTTCTGCATGTACATTTTCTTTGGGAAATGTCTTGACATGATCCTCAGCCGAAATATACTTTGCTTGTTTTGCTTTGTTGTCCATTTATGGTATTTTACCTCCAATGCTGAAAACTAGATTTTAGCAACCGAAATCAAAGCACTGCTTTTGTCCCACCTGCTACGTCCAGTACAGCGGGTCACAAAAAAACCAGTACAGATACACTGATAGGCTGATTAAAACATTATTGTCATCTGAAATTGCAACCCTGTTTAGTCTGTGTAAAAATGTCCAAAAGGCAAAACTACCAGAACAATTTCTGATGGTGAGCCAGAACCTGTGTCGAAACAAACTAGAAACGAGGAAAGCTGAGTGTAGCAGGCAGGTGTGAGTTGTGCTACACCCCAGTCCCTGCCATACTACAGCTGGGGTGTGGAACTGGATTACACTGCAACACTGAGCGGGAGGTCAAGTTAGTTAACATCAAACTGATAAAGGCATTAGCTGAGACATGTGCCTGCTTCTCCAGTAAAACAAAGCAACAAGAAGAACCAGACCATGTGTACTTTGGTTTCTGCTATATAAATGACACACACGTGCTCGCCTGCTTTGAGATGTGGTCAGCAAAGGGGTTCTGGTAAGGTTTTGAAAGCTGTACAGAATCGAGGAATTGGCTCTTCTGTAAAGACACTGATCCGCCTGGTTTACTTGGTCCATGGCCGGCAATAAGAACAGAAGAGCAGTCCCTGAACTCTGGTCAAAATACCTGAACACAGAAAATATAAAGTTTAAAAATATATATATTTCAGTATTTGCCATTGGAACTACTCCTAATCAGGCAGTAAAAAAACTAATACTGTAATTCGAAGCTACATTATTATGGCTATTACTTATTACGACACCTGTGCTGTGCAGTGTAAAACGGTGCAGCTAAAAATTACTTCTCAAGCAAAACAATAACCCTTTGCTGTTTACTTCAAAACCCAAACTGAAGGGAATTAATCAAACCTCAAGTACACCTTTTCCAGGCTGTGTTTTGCCATTTTTTGTCAGAAAGATAGAAAAAAGAAGATACACATGAATGAAATGCAACAAAGGGTTAAACCCTTTAAATGAATCATTCATGTCTAACGCAGTGGTCATTGCCTGCTAGATAATTGAACGCAGCAATTGTTAGGCACTTAACAAGAGACAAGATCAGTTATCTGCAGACACTTATCGCTGTGTACGAATTAAACCAAACAAATGTTTTGGATCGCGAAGGCACCATTTAAAACAGGTTTCGGGATTCTAAAGTTCTTTAGCTTTTAGAGGGCTTCTATCTGTGGTGTAACTGTGCTCTATCAGTATGCAATGGGGGCAGCAAGCCAAGTTGGCTTTATCAAGAAATCATCAATAACCTGCCAAAACAAGTATTAAAACACAGAAGAGCTGACACAACACATATTGCTGTGGAATATTATACTGTGGCATTGGTATAGTGTAGTGTGCGTTGATAACATCTATATTTCACACTATCATTTTACACTGTATTCTGGCCGGGACATTTAAGTATGCAGCCTAATAAGCAGTTTGGACTGTTCATGATTTGTGATGATGATGATGATAAATATGAAGGCTGTTTGAATACTTCTTTGAGTCACTGCAAGTCAGATTGTGAACTAGACCCATGGCTTTGCATCATTTTCAAAACAGCCGATCTCTGCAGTGGCTTGGCAGAGACCCCTGTTTCCCTTTACTCAGTAATCTGCTCAACGGAGAGAGGCACCTAGCCTGCAAAATTTATGAGCGTCCAACAGCAGGGAAGCCATTAGTGTAATTCAACTCCTGGGAAGAAGTTTTCAACATCCTCGCAATAAAAGCTGAATCAATATCTGTAATTGAGTTGGAGGTAATCGGGGAGCCCAGATTACCACAACAAGGAACAGCTCAACACCCCCCCCCCCCCCACCCCCCATACAAACACACACACGCACACAAGCAAGCCATTGCCACAAGGATGTAGATACATATCTGTATTTCCAGTTTTGTGCGGTTAGCTTTGATGCAAGCTCCGCGGCATTGCTAATGTCAGCCCTTCTCTGCATACAAATGAGCTAGCTTTTGGTAACTGGAAAGGGAAATGCAGGATCACTGATCTGTGCAGATCTTCAAAAATCCAGCTCTTAATCAGTGTGTGAACTATGAGCAATTAACCCCCTTAGCCCATGCCTTATTCCTGAATGTATGTGTCCTACATCAGGATTGAGTGTCTGTTTCTGGATGTTGCGGATCCTAAGCCTTTTAAAAAGTACTTTTCTTTGGGCTCGTCTGGTAAAGGCACAGCTACGTGGTGTGTAGGGTCCGGCAGTCAGGGGAGCCAAGGTTGCTTTGCTAGGGTGTCAGTCTTTTTTGTTCCCATATCTTGGTGCACCTGTCACATTTTTGTTGTTTGTGTAAAAGATACAATGTATTGGAGAGTTAACCTCTAAATATGTATGGAAGATGATCAGTATCCCAAATCTAGAGTAATCATCGGCTTATTTCAAGAGCAGGGTGGTAAACTGAACTAAACAAGTTGGTTTGAAGTTACTGATGTGAAAACAGCGTCACGTCCCATGTATCCATTAAACTGGGGGCTTGGCTGAATTGATTAGAAGGGAGCTAGGTGAAGAGGTCACAGTTCAAGCATCAGCCTTAAGAACACAAAACATAAGAAAAGGCCATTCGGCCCATGCATGTATAACACTCTGTTAAGACAAGCACACATTTCAGATATTTTGTTTGCTCTAGGGACACAAATTGGGGAGAAAAAGAGAGAGGCTGCTGGAGAGAGTGAAATGCAGACTCAGAAAATACAAAAGCAAGAGGGTGAAATAGACTCCGAGAGATGAAGACAAATCACTGATGACAAAGACAGATTAAGGGTGGTGATTGGGTCCGATTTTAGGGCTAAATCCAATATAGCCTGATTTCTACCCCCAAATTTTAAGGTTAAACGTGATTTCACACAAAAAGGTAGTAATAGTTATTAGCTGGACAGATGACTTCATTATTCTTGTGTTGCTATTATAAAATCAAAATTTCTTAATCAAAAAGTGTGGCCGTTTTCTAACTCACTTTGTGGTCTTATGCAGACCGTACGAGATGACATCTCTTGTACAGTAAGAGACACCCTGCACACAGCATATTAAAGAGGTCCATTAGATGTATAGTACCTGTTCTGACAACTGTGCTGTAGTGCCATTATTTTCAAGTTGGGATAAAATAGGGAGGACACTAAACAACATTTTTGTGTAATCCTACTAAATTTGGTTGCAATTTTTTTTTTCTCAATAATTCTAAGGTAATTGCCTAGCGTCAATTGCAATTTCCAGTAGTGATTTTCCTAATGCCCATTCCAACTCTTTGAAGATCCCTGTTTATTGCCCTATAATAACGTAATATATTTATTTCAACTCTTTGAAGATCTCTGTTTATTGCCCTGTAATAACGTAATATATTTATTCCAACTCTTTGAAGATCTCTGTTTATTGCCCTGTAATAACGTAATATATTTATTCCAACTCTTTGAAGATCTCTGTTTGTTGCCCTATAATAATGTAATGTATTTATTCTGACTCTTAAGATCCCTGTTTATTATTTGGAAGTGTGCTGTATTTCCCTGACTTTTTCCCCTCTTCTCATTCCCACAGGCTCGGTGACCAATGCCTTTATCATGCCCGCTCCTGCAAACATGTTCCAGCCGGACAGCCGACCCACTGTGGGACTGCCTCGCTTCACCCGCCACCTGAACCCCTCGGAGCCAGGGGAGGGGAGCGAGACAGGGGGGGTCAGCCTGCGGTTGGGGCTTCATATGCAGGTACAAGACCACACAAACACACACATTTTCACTGTCAAACCTAGAGACTTGACAGTGTCTGTCCCAGTCCCCAAGACTCCAGTCAAGTTCTGAATGAGTTATTTGAACCAGCAAGTTCAGGTCCCCTGGTCTATAGAGTAAGGTCTGCCAATTCTATACATGCTAGTGGTCCTCAGATGGGACTATTAGACCATTATAGACCTGCTTTGTATAAGGATTTGGACTGTGCAATTGTATAATTAAGGACTTGGTTGAAATGAGGCCTTAGCCTGGAATAGGTTGAAAGAGCTCAATACTGATTCCTGTTGTTCATGTCGAATTCAGCAGGGGGCAGTCTTTGACGATAATAGTGTTGCAGTACAGCCGGTGACATCAGGAATTCAAGGTCTGAAATATTCTATCAAGCGAGGAATATTCTTGTTGTGGTTGTGAAACTTCAAGTTGTTGTTATGGTTTTGAAACTTCAAGTTGACGTTTGGTTTGATTAAGTGATCACAGAGCAATATCCATTCCCACTGTCACCATCCCTGTATCGTGTTTGTGTTGTAACAGAGAGCCTGGTGGTGGGTTTTGGTAGCATGGCTGGACACTCTTGCCAGTTTATTAAACTAGGGCTCTGGCCCTTTAACAAAATACCTAAACAGGAAAAAAGAAAACCAAACCTAGCTGTCCTCAAGCATTAATTAAACTTACAGAGCTAGTGGACGCCTGTCTTACCCCTGCAGCATCAGTCCCATTTCAGCTGCTTAAAATAAGCAACGGCGAGAGAGTCCCCAGATTGATAGTTAATTGTGTACATGTGAATCCCTAGGTCACACCTAGCTCCAGCTCTGCTTGTGTGAAAACATGGACTGGAGTTCCAGTTGGATTGCGGACTGGAGTATTTAACAGAGTAAAGGACTAACTGATTTTTGCAGGTGGGGACATAAATAGACCCTGTCGATTGACTGTCACAGTGTTTACAGCAACGAAAGGCCATAATGAAGTATATGTTGGGTTGCTTTAACCCACCATCACCATAGTTTTCACCCTGACCCAAACACTATATTTTTTCAAATTATTTCAAAGAAACTAATTATTATTATTTGTATTTAGCTGACAACTTTATCCAAGGTGACTGGACAGACACTTCAACAGCACAGGGCTCTCGTTAAGTTGTGTCATTTGGCCCATAGGGAAGACCTATCAACACCACTTCACCAAGGCAGCGCATCAAGCCCATTGATGGTCTTTCTGACCAGTCCACCCATTTCTTTGCTTTCTCTTACTCAGGGCACTGAAGACTCGTACTTGGAAAAGGCTGGCAAGTTGCATGCGTTGATGTGTGCAGCCACAGACAAGGTAAGCGCTGGCACATAGTTTCAACAACCTGAAAAGGAGTCATTTGGGGTTTGACTTTTCTGTTCAGTTTACCAAATATCTATAGAACTGCTTAACAATTAGGATCAATCTTGGTTGGGACATCCTTTTTTTAAAAAAAAAAAAAAAAAAAAGATGGCAGAATGTGAGGAGCATACTTTTAATTTCTCTCCCTGCTTCCCTCACTGCTTCCTCTTCTTCCCTCTCTCCCTTCTCTTTCCTTGCCTCTCTTCACTCTCCTTTTCTGCTTACCGCCCCTCCTCCCTCTCACCACGCGTGTGGACTCTGGAGCGCTGGTGGGTGATTGTCAGGATGAGGCTGATAGCGAGGCCCAGGCAGGGTCACGCTGGGCTAATTACCTGGCATGTGTTAGCTTTGCTTTAGGATACACAGATGCAGCAATTGTTAAATGGTGTTAAGTGGATTAGCATGGTTCTGTAAATATAGATGGTTTCAAGGATCTCTGCTGAATCTGTATTTAAATAAAGAAAACCGGATAACATTTTTAAATATGTATACAGGCAGTAAGTGTTATTGACTTTGAAATCTGTGTGTGACTAACTCGCACATAGTGTTCATAGTTGAAATGCAGGCAGGTTGTCATTGTAATGTTCCTATGAGGGTTACTATAGTCAATTATTACCAAGTATGAGTGATAAAAGACAATTTAAAAGCACTGCAATGGAAAACGCTTCTGTGGTTTTAAACATCATGGTGCAAAAAACAGCTCTGAGTAAATACCGTCTCCCCTCAGCAGTACATCCAAATACAATTCCAGCATTGAAATATTGGACTATTTGTTCGAGCATGAAGACAAATATGCTGCAGCAGTGTATACAGAGTTAATCTGGAAAGCACACACAGCTCCCTAGACTCTGTCCATATATGCTTGACAGTATGTGTGTAACACAGACTGGTATGTGACCTGGTTTGTATTAATTTAATTCAATAAATAACATAATATTATAATATATATACAGCTCTGGAAAAAATGAAGAGACCACTGCAAAATGATCAGTTTCTCTGGTCTTACTATGTATAGGTATGTGTTTGGATAAAATGAACATTTTTGTTTTATTCTATAAACTACTGACAACATTTCTCCCAAATTCCAAATAAAAATATTGTCATTTAGAGCATTTATTTGCAGAAAATGACAACTGGTCAAAATAACAAAAAAGATGCAGTGTTGTCAGACCTCGAATATTGCAAAGAAAATAAGTTCATATTCATTTTTAAATAACACAATACTAATGTTTTAACTTAGGAAGAGTTCAGAAATCAATATTTGGTGGAATAACCCTGATTTTCAAGCACAACTTTCATGCGTCTTGGCATGCTCTCCACCAGTCTTTCACATTGATGTTGGGTGACTTTATGCCACTCCTGGTGCAAAAATTCAAGCAGCTCGGCTTTGTTTGATGGCTAGTGACTATCCATCTTCCTCTTGATCACATTCCAGAGGTTTTCAATGGGGTTCAGGTCTGGAGATTGGGCTGGCCATGACAGGGTCTTGATCTGGTGGTCCTCCATCCACACCTTGATTGACCTGGCTGTGTGGCATGGAGCATTGTCCTGCTGGAAAAACCAATCCTCAGAGTTGGGGAACATTGTCAGAGCAGAAGGAAGCAAGTTTTCTTCCAGGACAACCTTGTACTTGGCTTGATTCATGCCAAAGCTGCCCGATTCCAGCCTTGCTGAAGCACCCCCAGATCATCACCGATCCTCCACCACATTTCACAGTGGGTGCGAGACACTGTGGCTTGTAGGCCTCTTCAGGTCTCCATCTAACCATTAGACGACCAGGTGTTGGGCAAAGCTGAAAATTGGACTCATCTGGGGGTGCTTCAGCAAGGCTGGAATCGGGCAGATTTGTCTTTGTGAAGGACGCACAGCTGTGTGTGTGTGAGTGTGTGTGTGTGTGTGTGTGTCTATACACACACACACACACATTCTAAACTAACCATGTTTTAAACAGGGTTTTATTGATCTGTTCACCCAATTTTAATGAAACTGAAACTTTTTTCATTGTTCGATTAATCACCCAGGTGCCCTATTTAGAGCCACAAGAAAATATATTACTGCACATTTTGATGTTTTTCACCATGTCTGGGATATTTTTTCATTGTAACGCAGTCTCATAGGCTTTCCCAACTGACTCTTGCATGTCATTGATGTGAGCAGTTGAGTAACCCCCGTTAGCCTGCGTGAGTTGGCCATGTTGTAGCCATGCTAATGCCTTTGTCCTTACTGCAGAGTGTGTTCGGAATCGGGGAGAATACCAAGGTGCGAGTGGCGGAGCTGGAGGATGAGGTGAAGAAGCTAAAGAAGATCAACAAGGACCTTTACGAGTTCTCAGCACAAATCCTGACCAAGCCACACTGAACCAGGGGTACATTAAGCAGTCGGAGGGTCTCCGGCTGGTTTCACAGACTCCAGTTAGCTCCTATTCTAGACTAATCTAGGTCTGTGAAACCAGCCAGAGTCGTGTGGTCTGTTCGGCTGTGTAAAAATCCATTTGCAACTGATGCTGTCAACTAGGGAGACTCATTGGGCTTGATTCTCAAAGATACTTACTGTAAAAGGAATTCAAGACAACTTATGGCCTACTTAGAGGAAGCTAAATGAAATATCTGGATTGTTTATTTCCAGTTTGGTAAATTTATTGGGTGCGTTTTTCCTATTGACAGTTTGGAGTGAATCGCTATCAGAATCTGGTGCATTTTGTCTAATGGTGCCAGCAGCTTTTCTCATATAGGATTCTGATACACACATACAGCTGTGACCAAAAGTTTTGCATCATCTAAAATTTTAGGATTGAAACCAAATAACATTGTGTGTGTATATGTATGTGTGTATACAAGCTTGCTATCCTGAATAACCTGAGCTTTAAAACCAACTGAACGAGAACACATTTTTCACTTCACTCACTGTGAACTGACACTGTAACCAGCTGCACTTGGTAGCTGAGAATGAATGAATTTACGATTAGTTTCCAATCCAGTGAAACAAGTGTCGCGTAGAGTTCAGTCACGTGAAACGACAGTGTCGACTTACCCACTAGTTCCACTTTTTATCCCTTCGGTACCGGTAACAAGGGTCGAGTTACGCGTGGTGTTGAATAAACAAAAGGTTGCATATATTTTATATTATGTAATCAAAGAAACTATAAAGTGATATCGCAAGTGACTACCGGAAGCCATAACAATAGTACAGTATATCGTGTTAGATTTCGAAATGTTACATTTTGTAAATGTCATTATTCAGAATGTTTCTTTCGACTTTAGAAAGCAAAATGAGTTGATTCTATAGGAAGATGCAAAACTTTTGGCCAGAGCTGTACACTGTAATAGCAGTTGTATTGGGCACATGTTTCACAGTTTTGGTGGAGGCCTCATAAAGACCTTTCCACAACAACAGCAGTGTGCAGCACCTCTGGAGCCTCCTGTACTATAGGGTAGAGATCCATTCAGCAAACTGCTTCAGACAGAAGAGAGATCCATTCAGCAACCTGCTTCAAACAGAAGAGAGATCCATTCAGCAACCTGCTTCAAACAGAACAGAAATTCGTTCAGCAAACAGAAGTCTGCTGTCTGAGATTTGCACAGATTACTGATCTTGAACACAGCCCCAGATTTCTGTTAGTCAGTTTGGGAATGAGGGTTTTCTGAGGGTGGAATGGGAGGGGGGAGCTGCTGAAATGTTACAATTCCAGGATTTTTTTTTTTGTATATCAATTTATGAATTTTTGGCATGCAGGTTATTTTTGGTGTCTTTTGTGTAATAAAAGTTTTATAGTATAAAATACCTTTAATTTTGCTTTGTGTCAGTCTATACCGCACATGTTCTGATGCACATTATTTCCTGTATACACCACACTCACACACACACACACAGTTCCATCCAAAAATGAATCAGTTTCTCCTCATCACACTACAGGGAACCCTGCTGACCAGGCGCCCAGTGAGCTCAAAAGCAGATACCTGCAGGGCTGGCCTTCGTCCTCCAGAAGCCGTTAGCTTGTTGACATCCGTTCTGGAGTTCCTTGGTGTAAAAGTGGAAGCTGGCCTGGTCGTGGGATCAGAAGACGCTCACTGAAGTTTCAGTTCCCTTGAGCTGTTTGGGGAATTGCTGCTGTGAGAGGAAAACGATGATAAGAATTGGAGATTCGAAATTGGGGAGAAAATCAGGGGAACAGTATTTGAGTACACTTATAGCTTATAGTAACCCATATGGGCCAAAATCCTGAGTTGGTCAGGGACTTTCACATTAATTGAATATTTGATGTGATTTTTGTAGAGACATTATATTTCAATTATGCCCCATTTCCATCTGCACCATAAAACCAGTCTGTAAAACTCAATAAATCTACTGTTTCCATCTGCAGTCCACAATCCAATCTGCGCATATTAAATTAGTTTAAAAAAAATAAAACCCATATGAAGCACCAAAATATTCTCTGCATAATAAAACAGTACTGTACAGCCAGCTGGGTCTTTCCATCACACATCTCCCAAAACATACTGGATTTAACACTTTACCATCTCTGATTTACACCACACTCGGTGCTGTGGGGTATTCAGATTTACATTTTCAGCCTGATTGGGTCAAGGGGTCAAAAGTTATAAATAAAGGGGAGGATGTGGCTAAAGGCGCCTCAGCTTTTAATCAATGTTTTACTCAAAAACTATTTGAGCTTGAGACGTGTGTGTCACACATTTAAAAAACAAATAAGTGCAGTTGTCCCTTTAAAATGTTTTTGACCTATGACCTTTGGAGAAAACCCCCCAATAATAAAAACCTGAAAAAAATGTCATAGAAAGTTCAAAATCTCTGCTTCACATATGCAGAGATACGGGAAGGTAATATCTTTTGCTTGCTGTGAGAAGAAAATCCCCACCCCCACCAATGGAATAATACATATCTGGAGCAGAAGTCCCACCACTAAGTTACACTTTTTCTCAATCTTTCTGAAATACTGGATTTCAAACCCTCAACTTGTAGAAGCTGGAGTGAGACTTGGGTATTGAACACTAAGCTGAAGTGAGACTTGGGTATTGAACACTGCCCAGCATGTTCTCAAGGGGTACCCAGCATTTCTTTATTCATGGCTAGTTTATGGTGGCAAGATTGATTACATTGTACTGTTTTTTTGTATGGCCAGCACTAGAAGTTGTCCCCACCCTTTCAGCTGCTTCGCTCCTGTCTTTAACCAACCACGCTTGACCCAGAAGAGACTGCTGATTTGAAATGACCCAGGAATGTCCAAGTTCCCATATACAATGCATCACAACACACAGTAACACTCGCACGCGGCTTGCACGTGTCTATCGTGTGGACACTAGCTCACTCAATGCATTTGATGTAGAGCAATTGAAGTTTGGAAGGAATGTTTGAAAACAAAATTAGCTCAAATAGCAGAAGTTTTCTCCACCTGTGACTGGGATGTGGGATGCTCTCAGGGAGTAGCTCATACCATACGTTTGAGGGATGACGCTCCTTTCGGTGAAAGATCAAGACGCCTTGCTCCAGCAGATGTTGAAGATGTCAGGAGGCACCTCCAAGACTTGAAACAGGCTGGAATTATCAAGGAATCCAGGAGCCCCTATGCTTCGCCTATAGTGGTAGCTCGGAAAAAGAACAGCGATGTGCAGGTGTGTATTGATTATCGTACATTGAACCGAAGAACAGTTCCAGATCAGTATACCATGCCCTGTGTGGAAGACACCCTTGATTGTCTAACAGGGAAGCAAATGGTTTTCATTCCTTGATTTGCGAAGTGGATATTATCAGATCCCCATGAGCCCAGATGACATGGAAAAGACAACTTTCATCTATCCCTTCGGTTTCTACAAATATCAACACATGCCCCAGGGGATGTCAGGAGCTCCTGTGACTTTTCAGCGCTTGATGGAGAAAACAGTAGAGGGTATGAATCTACTGGAAGTCTTAGTTTATCTGGATGACTTGATCGTTTTTGGACGGACACTGGAAGAACATGAAGAGCGTTTGCTGAAAGTGCTGGATCGTTTAAGGAAACCAGGATTGAAATTGTCTCTTGATAAGTGTCAGCTTTGCCAGAGCCGGGTGAACTACGTGGGGCATATTGTCTCTCAGCAAGGAGTCGCCACCGATCCGGCGAAAATTGAAGCTCTCACTACCTGACTGAGACCTAAGACTCAAAGAGCTGCAAAGTTTCTTAGGTTTCTGTGGTTATTACAGGTGGTTTGTGTCAAGTTATTCCACCATCTGTAGACCACACTGCATGACCTGACACAAGGTTACTCTCCCACACAACGAGGTAGAAAGTCAGCTACTCCAAAGCAGAAATATTTCAAGACCAATGAGCCTTTTCATGCCAGATGGGATGGGAAGTGTGAACATGCATTTAAGACATTGATTGCGAAGCTAACCTGTCTTACATGTCGATGCATGCTTGGAGGGACGGGAAGCAGTCATTTATCAAGAGTACCAAAAAGGACTAAGGCCTGAGGTATATGCCAGTAGGAGTGTATCTGCTGCTGAGAAGGACTATCCAGTTCACAAACTGGAATTCCTAGCTGAAATGGGCCATAGTGGATCGTTTCCATGATTACCTTTATGGGGCGAAGTTTACAGTGAACACGGACAACAACCCGTTGATGTACATTCTGAAGTCAGCACGTCTGGATGCCACCAGGCATAGATGGCTTGCTGCACTTGAGGTGTACGATTTCCAGATCCAGTACCGTCCAGGTAGAAACAACATAGATGCAGATGCATTGTCCAGGAGGCCCCATCCAAGAAGAGCGGAAGGTGATGAATGGGTAGAAATATCTGCCAGGTGTCACAGCCATGTGCAAGATGATTGAGAGATTGAGTGTGTAATGGTAAACTTGTTGAGAGCTGTAGATACTATAGGATCACCCCCTTTTGCTATCCTAGATATATATATATATATATATGCAAATAGTGGAGCTACAACTGTCTTCTCGTCATAGGATGACCCACAGAGATTTGCAGAAAGCCCAAAGCTTAGATCCCACGCTGAAGAATATAATGATGGTGAAGAGGTTAGATAAATCAGCCCAGTGGGTAAAACGTGATAACCCGGACACAAAGTTTCTGTTGAGAGAATGGGATAAACTGCTGTTGAAGGGAGTTTTGTAACGGGTTGTAAAGGACACACATCATCAGTTTTATCAGTTGGTTTTGCCCAAAGAGCATCGGGAGAAGATTTTGAAGGCATTACATGACGACAGCAGGCATCTGGGAGTGGACAAGACCCTAGACTAAGTGTGTAAGAGGTTTTATTGGCCACTTATGGCCAAGGATGTGGAAGCCTACTGTAAAAACTGTACTCACTGTATCTCCCAAAAGACCCTGCCGAAGAGAGATTCAAAGGGATTAGCAATATCTTGGTCATAACCGACCTCATCACTCTTTACGCACAGGTATTCCCCACAAAAGACCAAAGGGCATGCACAGTGACAAAAGAAGTGGGAGAAGTATTTTTTCCATTTATGGATGGCCAACCAGAATGCATTCAGACCAAGGGCAGGATACATGAATTGTTACAGTTAGTAGGAGTAAAGAAATCCAGAACATCCTGAAGGTGATCCCCAGCCTGAACAAGTTAATCGGACCTTGCTAAATATGCTAGACACTTTGGAAAAGACAAAGAAAGTTCAGTGGAGTCAGTATGTTGGTCATCTAGTGCATGCTTATAATTGCACAAAAAATGACGCCACTGGGTTCTCACCCTATTACCTCATGTTCGGGAGAGAAGCTAGATTGCCGGTCGATATGATTTGGAGTCATTCCCGATGAAGCTGGTGTTGAGACATATCTACAGTATGTCAAGCAGTTAAAACAGCTAGAAAATGCTTATCGTCTGGCTGTAGCATCTGCCAACAAGATGACACAACAAAGTCTGATATGATCTCAGGGTGCAAGGTCAGGAGTTATTTCCTGGTGATCGAGTGTTCATAAGGAACCTGGGAGTGAAGGGGAAGAACAAACTGAGAAACAAGTGGAGGTCAGAACCATTTATTATAACTGAGAAGCTACCAAATATACTTGTGTATAGACTGAAGAAAGAGTCTGGAAGAAGAGAAATAAAGGTGTTGCAAAGAAACCATATTCTGCCGATAGGACAGCTTGTGAAGTTTTCGTCACCTACTGAGAATGAAAATCAGGTGCCGACGTGACGAGGAGACAAGCAGTACAGCACCAAAACCCAGTGCAACAGCAATGGGTATCTGAAAATGCCACTGACTCACTGAGTCTGAGGTAGAAGGTTATCAAATGGTCTTGGATTTTGCTTGTACAGAGAAACCCCATTACCCTCAGCCGCCAGCTGAGGAGAATACTATTCAGAGCGAAGCAGGGATACATGAGGCACCAGAGCATCCAATGATTGTGCTGGAACTTGTTAAGGGAAAAGATGCTGTGAAGAACACAGAGCCAGAAGAGGGGAGGGGGCCCCCTTGTTTAGAAACAGCACTCAAAGTACTAAAACACAAGCAAGCCGGTCTGTTTTTTCGCTGCGGGAAAACATAAGACACAGCGCTGTGTCTAAATAATTATTTCCAGGTCTGGTGGGGTTTAAAGTGGTTTCTATAATATATTATAGGTATATATATATATATATAATATATTATCTATATTATTACTCGTCACTACACACAGTGTTCTATTAAAAGAATTTAATTGACTAGTTTGCTGTATCAGTAACAAACGTAATCAGTAACAAATGCTGTTCTACTCACTGAGTGAAGAGGTTTTGGACAACAATAAAGCAAAGCAAAGCGCTGAAGACTCAATTTTGAACGGAACTGCGTGAGTACTACTGGCTGCATCAACAGTGCGTACATACATAGTTTGTATGAAAAATTCTGACAGAGACTACTTAGTATGTTTGTGACTTGGAAATTGAAATTGGTTTCAATGGTTTCGCTCAGCATTTAATAAATAAACAGAACAGAAAATAAAATGGTTGTACAAACAAAAATACACAGGACATGGCACATTCACCAAAACAGAAGAGACAAACAAAACAAACTACACAGACAACCACGGTGAGCAGATATTCTACTTATTTACTTTACGTTTATCACCTCCGTCTCCAATCCCGTTCTCCACTCACCGAACACACAACCCCGAGTGGGTGAAAACATGCAGCTTTTATGCAGCTGTACCGTGACTCGATTGCTAATCAATCATTCAATTGGAGTCGCGGTACAACTGCACGTGAATTAATAAAGTGCAATTCCCCGTGCTCACATATTATTACATTTTACTTGCACGTAAAGTGCTGTGCAATCCTCGTGCCTAAATACAAATATACATTTTAAACACTTGTGTTACACGGACCCGTTTATATCCCATGTACCAATGACTATACACCAACATTAACACACAACATATAATACACACAGGGGCGGGCACTTTGCCACACCCCGTCACAGAACTCCAACAAAACCAAACAAACAGGCGTTTAAGGACTTTATAATATTAGTAAGAGCACTCATAGGAAATTAAATGTTGGTCACTAGATTTGTAGATGTTTAGATTTAAACAGTTGGTAACAACAAATGTTATTTTTTCTTGCTAGCTAGTACTACTAATAGATACTACTACAAGCTAAATCCTGGTTGGATAAATAAATACTTGTGCATTGTTTGCAATGACTTTATGCATATATATGAATTATTATTTTAAATGTAATAACTGTGGAATGTAAACAAGCAACATATATATATATATATATATATATATATATATATATATATATATATATATATATATATATATATACACACCCACACACAGCACATAATAGCAAATGGAAGATTCGGTCATTAGTGCACACACAAGTATAATACTGAAGGCAGTATATTTAAATTAACCTCTTACATTAAAAATAAGAGTAAAGATGGGGAACCTTAATCCCCTGGAGGCATTGTTCAAATTAACACCAGTTCCTATTAACCAAGGTAGCTGAAACCTCCTGTTGTATACGAGGAGGACAACAGGTAAGGGGCTCCTGTTTGCCTCCAGGTGCGCGTGATTACCCTCTGTTACTATCAGGCAGTAAGACTCTAATACCAAAAAAAAAACCCTAACAAATGGTTTTAAGAAATGTTTTCACCTGCTATCTACAGCTTTAATCTGAAGAATAATACAAGGATGCAGCACAGTAATGCAATACTCATATTTTTAGGGGTTGAAAGGCTTTAAAACTGTACTATAACTGGGAAAATGCAACATTTTACTTAGTATTCAAATTTTAACTGTAGCAAAAAGACAAATTTAAACATCCAGGAAAAGCTGAGCTAACATGCTTGTTTTTATTTTATTTTAAATGAAATGCGTTCATTTCCTCAGACCTCACCTCTGTCTGGATGCATTTGTTGGTATAACACTTTTACATCTCTGTTCATACCATTTCAGCAGGTTAGCATTGCAGTTTTTTAAACTGGATTCTGGTTGCATTGTAGGCATGGTTGAGCGATTGCTCACTTCCAGCTAAAAGTGGGGCGTTCGGTGGACTGGTCAGTTTGTATGTTTGGTGATTGTAACTGAGGGTCTACCGTACCAGAAATTAGATGTGCTTCTCATAGCTCTATTGAGGCCTTAGTGGTGCTTTAAACTTCTGAGTTTTAAGTAATTTACAGAGAAAGATAACCTTTGTTCTCTTAAGTTGCTTTAAGTGTCATAGTAATTGCTTTTCTACACCCCTCTGCCATTAAATTGTCAGTCATTCTGAGTGATTCTGGGTTTTGTTGCTATATTATCGAGTTGTTATCATTTTTCTCTAAATTGCCTTTACCACCTGGCTTGCCTAGAGAATCTTAAGTGCTGGGTCTCAACAGCCTTCCACATTACATTCAAACCAAACTTTGCCAGCCTGTATCTGTCTATATAAATATAGAGTAGGTGGGGCTGGTGGAGCTGAAAGGTCACACTGTCAGAAGATTTGAATAGAACTAGGAAGCCTGTTCAGTATGGATATTCAGCAAAGTTCTGGTAAAGCCAGAAGAATAACTCATGTGGGAGCAACAGAACCCAGAAGAACTCATAATGACTGCGACATCTATAAAATAGTAAAGAAAATGTAAAGAAATTAAAATTGATACTACTTACCCTTAAAAGGTTCTAAAATATTGGGGCCATCTTAACTGAGACGAGAGCCAGAGAAATAATGTTCCACATGCTGCTTTCTGTGTTGGTTTCAAAGCTGTTCCCCTCTCTGAGCTGTGCTGAGGTTGGGCCTGGCTGCTGGGGGCCGCTGTCGGCTCTGCTTCGCTTGGGGCCACTGCCTGGCTTGCACTTCCTGGGGCTGCCTGGGGCTGCCTGGGGCAGAAAAAGGGGGCTGCCGACTACAAAGAAGTGGGGGGAGGTCAGGAGACCAGCTCCCCCAGCCGCACTTTCGTGGCAGGAAGTACTGTGGCTGGAGCCCCACAAAGGGGAGCTGTCGGCCATGAAGAAGGGGGGGGAGTTCAGGAGACCCGCTCCCCCCGCAGTATTTTAGCTGCTACATGGTGTGTGGCGGGAACCCCGGAAGAGGGAGCTGCCAGCCACAAAGGAGTTGGGGGTAAAGGACCTCCCACCATGGCCACCACCTTGTTCCCTCTCTTCCGGGACTCTGAGACTGAGGGGGGAGGTGGCCGTTGGGGCCAGGTGTGCTTTGCACAAGGGGGGGATATGTAACAGGGCGAGCGGCCCTGCACATTTAGTTGGTTATTTTTAGAACAGGGGTTTCCCCTCCACCCCTGTGCAGTTTATTTTGTATTTGCATTATGATTTATTTATGTATGTAATTATATATAAATGTCGGCGAACGCCGTGTGTTTTGTTATTGTAATTATGACGGCGTAGCTGTGCGTTTTGTTTTGTTATTGTTTTTATTTTTTAAACATGTTCTGGCAGAGGCGAGGGGAGTAACTCATCCACTGCCAGGAATGATTAAAAACCTTGTGTTAATGTGTGGCTGTCAGCTAATGCATTGTTAATCTAGCCGGCAGTCACACAATTAATAAAATTATGCAGATTGTGGCCGAGGGGTAATAGAATAATTACTAGCTAGTTAAACCCCTCAGCCTATTTAAGCCTGCAGCTCTCCCTTTCTGTGGGTGGTGTGTTCAGAAGTGGAGAACAGGAGAGTGAGGAGAGAGAAGGAAATTTAAAATAAAGATCAGTGAAGGCTATTGCCCAGCCTGATTGTATTTTGGGTTTGTGTTTTGTTTAAACCTTTTATTTTTCTGCTCTGTGAGCAAGTTTATTTTTGTTTAAATATTTTATTAATTTTTGTATTTAAAATAAAACTGCGCACACGGCGTCTTTTTGAACTGCAGTTTCCTGGGTCTATGTGCTTCCTCAGTCTGGCTTGACATCACCACAATGCGATTTCCTGCCACAGTATGGTATACATTTGCTTACTGAACAAGACCAAGTAAGCCTGACTAATCTCATATCTGTTTTAGCAATGTATATTAGTAGGTTGTACATTTTTTTGGGCTTTAAAATTATTGTAGCTAACAAAACAATCCCCTAAATCCTACCTCTCTTGCATTTCTATTAACTCATCTCAAACGTACACTTTTGATGTCATAGCAAACATGATTTTCATTTTAAAACAAGAGATCTGGTTCTACATCAGGCTTAAGAACAGCCTTGGTTTCTGCCTCTCGCTCTCAGGAAGTCTGTCACACCTGTGCTTCCTGGGTCATTTCACCTCAGCAGTGTTTGGATCAAAGCAGGCTACTGGCTGAAAGTCAATAGCAGCCGATTGGTTCATTTCACCATCCAGATGAACCTTGTAAAGAGAGGTAGGTTTGAATTGACTGGATTACTGTTAGTAGCTAGCTGCCACCGATTAAGGCTGGCATGAATGTGGGAGCTATCTCCTCAATCTAGAGAATCAGACCAGAGAGATTTGCCTGTCCTATCTAAGTACATACCTTCTTTTTTTCCTGTGAGTTAAATCTCGATCTGTCCTCCAGAATCAGATATTTTAATGAGCCAGAAAATGTAATGAGCGTGACAGTCTCTCGAATGCATTAACTGCGTAACTGTTGGTTTCAGTTGGTTAGGTACCACGCACAGTACATCAGTCGAGTGAATGGGAAATTGGGTAACATTGCAACCAAAACAATCCAGTTACAACAATGCCAATATTTTTTTTTTTATTTCATTCAGTTTGGTCTCATACCCCCTGTATTTAATTAGCCGGCTCTCAGATCCCTAGCACTGAGGCGTTTCATTGTACTGTATTGAATCTGCTGCCTCATAGATCAGCTAAAGCAATCATTAGAAATCTAGCATGTCTGGAAAAAAACAAGTAGCACCTAAACAGTAACAATTATTTACAATGATTTACTATTAACAACTTCTAAACATGTTCTTTTCCAATTGGAATGTAAGGAAACTGAATGATGTGTGTATCTGTGTTTCTCTGTTGAATGAGCGACACAAGGATTTTAATAGAATTTAAATAGTTTCCTTTTACTAATGCAAATAATCAAAAGTTGCACACGTAGTGAGTAAACATTAGCATACTTAATAATGTAGCCCTAGTGATCAATTACCTAATCCACTGGAAGAAGGGGATGGTCAGTCGTCAGGACAGGACTCAGGTATGCTTCTTGAATGCAAGTGTCTGCTCTGTCTTCACCCCTTTGCGTGTAAACTTTAATGGCTGGTTTATCTCTGTGTATCAGAAACATTTTCATCAGACTGCTCCTACTTGCTGCAGGTCAGGTAAGGTCGGTGCTGTTCATTTTATAGCCATTTTCGAGGTAATAAATAATGATTTCCTTGAAGGAGGCACACACTGCCCCACACAGCAGCAGCACAGCTGCATATCAATCACAGTGTTGTACTTCTAGTCATTTCATTAACTGTTGCCTTACAGTAACGCACTGATGATGTAATCGACCCCAGTAACCACAAGCAGTGGAAAGTTACCAAGAGAAGTTTTGAAAATGTTGCTAACAAATATGTTTTTGCTCTTTCAGCACTAGAATGACAGTTTGCCAAGATCTATGTTTCTAATTTGTTGTTTTCTAGGAACACTTCATTATACAAATGTAAAAGTTATAAAAGGTTTGAATACGTACTACATTTTCCATTTTAAAAAATCAATACAAGTTAACCATTGATGATGTAAAGCAGTGAATGTCTGAAATTACCAAAAACTTAATGATGTAATATTTCCACGTCCCCATAGAAAAGAGGGCCAACACCTGCACCCCAGCTTGTCCTGACTCCCTGTCTCGCTTCGCCCAACGATGCCTGCCACGCTTCGCCCGGGGTGGCCTGTCGCTCCGCATCACCCGGGGTTGTGTGTTGCTCCACATCGCAGCAGGTCAGTACTGTGGCCGGAACCCCACCAAGGAGTGTTGCCGGCCACGAAGAAGGGGGAGGAGGTCTGGAGACCACCAACCCCAGCAGCAGTTTCGCTGCCAGAGATCGTGGGGGAGGTCAAGAGACCTGCTCCCACTGCAGCTTCTTCGCTGCCGGAGATCGTGGGGTAGGTCAGGAGACCTGCTCCCACTGCCAGAAGTACTGTGGTCAGAGCCCCACCAAGGGGAGCTGTCGGCTCCGAAGAAGAAGGGAGGTCAGGAGACCACCCCCCAAGCAGCCTTTCCGCTGCCAGGACTACCCTGGCAGGAGTATGCCACCCCGCTGTCAGCATTGCTGCTGACAGCCTTACAACCTGTGGGCCCCTTGAAGCCTCCGGTCCTGACCCAGGACTTTATGCTGGACTTTTGGGCTTTTAAGGGGAAAGGTGGCCTTTGAGGCCATGTGTGCTTTGCACAGTGGAGTATATGTGACAAAGTGCCCGCCCCTGTGTATATTATCTGTTATATGTTGCGTGTTGTGTGTTTAATGTTGGTGTATAGACATTGGTACACAGGATATAAACGGGTCTGTGTAACACGAGTGTTTAAAATGTATATTTGTATTTAGGCAGGAGGATTGCACAGCACTTGACGTGCAAGTAAAAAGTAATACTATGTGGGCACGGGGAATTGCACTTTATTAATTCACGTGCAGTTGTTCCGCGACTCCAATTGAATGATTGATTAGCAATCGAGTCTTGGTACAGCTGCATAAAGCAGCATGTTTTCACCCACTTGCGGTTGGGTGTTCGGTGAGTGGAGAACAGGATTGGAGAAGGAGGTAAAAATAACACTGTGTAACAAATTTATTTTTTTTTGGTTCCTGGGTAGTAAGTGTTATTTCCTAATTGCTTATGCCTCAAAAGTATAGAAAATGGCTATTATTCCCCACAAACTTTGCTTTTGTGACCAGGACAGTGATATTTTGAAATTTACCTATTTCCAGTGAGAAAACGGGCGAATTTGTGTCTTTTCATTCACATAAAGTCAGAAAAAAACAACATATGAATCCAAATTAACATGTATTTATACTAAAGTAATACAAAAATGACTACAAAAGATTTAGAAGTGAGTAGTTTTTCTTCTTCTTTATCTGTGGTCCAACGAAGACACCGGCTTTGACCTTTGCCTCAGACAGCTTAGGGAAGAAGTCTTGAAGGTACTTGAAGGCTGCCGACTCCTTATCTCGAGCTCTGACAAATTGTTTCATAAGGCCCAGTTTGATGTGCAGTGGTGGCATCAGTACCTTCCAGGGGTCCACCAGTGGCTCCCAATTGACGTTGTTCCTCCCCACAGAGAACTCGGTCTGCTGTGGCCAGTCCCACCTGTGGTAGTGCGCCTTGGTGTCGCTGCTGTCCCAAAGGCAAAAATAGCAGGGAAACTTGGTAAAACCCCCTTGGAGACCCATCAGGAATGCCACCATTGCAGCCTCTTGATGCCATCTCAGAAAAATGCAGATATGTATCCACTTAGGCAGCTGGAACTAAACTGAACTGGTGGGCTTAAGGCCCCTGTATTTATGCTACTATTTATATTACTGGAAAGTTCTAGAAAGTTCTAGAAGTTACTCCAAGTTTACTCAGCACTGAATCTATCTGGAATGTTCTGGAAAATAGGTAAATTTCAAAATATCACTGTCCTGGTCACAAAAGCAAAGTTTGTGGGGAATAATAGCCATTTTCTATACTTTTGAGGCATAAGCAATTAGGAAATAACACTTACAACCCAGGAACAAAAACTGTGTTACATAGTGTAATCAGAATAATAGTAATCGTTAAAAAA